>NC_138772.1:330897582-331092598 GCF_965119305.1 Pelophylax lessonae
TGACCCTAAGCACACAGCTAAAATAACAAAGGACTGGCTTCACAACAACTCTGTGACTGTTCTTGAATGGCCCAGCCAGAGCCCTGACTTAAACCCAATTGAGCATCTCTGGAGAGACCTAAAAATGGCTGTCCACCAACGTTTACCATCCAACCTGACAGAACTGGAGAGGATCTGCAAGGAGGAATGGCAGAGGATCCCCAAATCCAGGTGTGAAAGACTTGTTGCATCTTTCCCATAAAGACTCCTGGCTGTATTAGATCAAAAGGGGGCTTCTACTAAATACTGAGCAAAGGGTCTGAATACTTAGGACCATGTGATATTTCAGTTTTTCTTTTTTAATAAATCTGCAACAATGTCAACAATTCTGTGTTTTTCTGTCAGTATGGGGTGCTATGTGTACATTCATGAGGAAGAAGAATGAACTTAAATGATTTTAGCAAATGGCTGCAATATAACAAAGAGTGAAAAATTTAAGGGGGTCTGAATACTTTCCGTACCCACTGTATATATATATACACATACAAACATATAGGTGTGAAAGGAGGGTAACACCATCCCTGCAAATAATTTCAGTAGCGCAGGGATAGGGTTCCGCTCCTTTCACACCTATATGTGTGTATGTGTATATATACATATATGTGTGTGTATATATACCCCTACACAGAAGTTCAGATGTCATGCCTGCCTCCAAAGACGTCCACAAAAAGCCCAATAAACGCCTGAAACAAAAACGCCCAGGTGTGACAGGAGCAGAGCCCCATCCCTGCTCTACTAATAATTCTAAGAAAAATTATCTTTTTCTTATGGCGGTCACCCTGACATGGATGAGTTCTGTCACCCTGGTATATCAGTCAGAGT
Organism: Pelophylax lessonae; assembly: GCF_965119305.1. Taxonomy (NCBI): domain Eukaryota; kingdom Metazoa; phylum Chordata; class Amphibia; order Anura; family Ranidae; genus Pelophylax; species Pelophylax lessonae. Next base: position 330,898,444 of record NC_138772.1, read on the forward strand.
CAGTTCACCCTAAACTACACTACGGTCACCCTGACACTTAACACTTTCCCTACAGAAACTAGATTATTGAATCTAGCTATAGTGGTATATAGTACCCTAACTGCACTGCATATCCCTTTCCTCGCACTAATAATTGCTAAATGACACTTTTGCAGCAGGAGTAACAGAACTGCTTCCACTCTCTTCCACAGCCCCTGTATTACAGTGCTAGAGATTTGGCGGGGCTATGTTATATACTGGGGGGCGTATTCACTACTGATTGGCCTCTGGACCCCCTAGTCACTCTAATCACATTCCTAGCAGACTCCTGCCCCCTCAATTGGCTTTTACTCACGTTTCTGGTCCAATCACAGGCTTTTAAAGCCCAGTTCCTGCCCCATTGCATTTTGGGCGGTTCTGGTGCCGAATTCCGAACTTTTACCGCAAAAAGTTCGGAATTCGGCCGAATTTCGAACAGTCAATGTTCGGGTCGAACCGATGGTCGTCCCAAACCGTTCGATCACCCCTACTTAATACGCGCCAAGCGCCAATAATCTCTTGTACTGAAAGGAAAACTTCCTCTACCCAATGCGTGTTTCAGAGAGTGAATCTCTCCTTTATCAGGGCTATGGGTGGTGTCAAAATCAATCACGTGGTATTGCAAGTGAACATTCCATGTATTCTTAAAAACACAAAAATTGGCAGTTCTGCTCAACCACCCAGATTTTCACATACTCTATGTAGCTTTTTTTTGTTGGAGATCAGATGAGAAGGATTTTTTAGATTTATTAGGCTACTTATGGTGCAACACCCCAAGTCCAATAGACAGGAATCACTGAGACCTAGGAGATTCCATCCAAATGGTGCAGAGATTGATGTGTGTAATCATTTGGGACAAATAAAGCTGCACAGAGTATGTGAAAATCTGGGTGGTCGAGCACAATTTCCAAGTTTTGTTTTTAAAAGAATACATAGAATGTTCACTTGCAATACCATGTGGTTGATTTTAACACTCCCCATACCCCTGACGAGGAGAGATTCACTCTTTGCAACGCATTGGGTAGAGGAAGCTACAACTTTACCATCATCATCTTTCACAGTTGGTTTTTCCCGTAGTTGATTATACCATGTATATATTGTGTCTTTTAACATTCTTATGTATATTTTGTATTTTTTTATCATGTATAAATAACATTTACTATAGTATGTACTTTTTTGTATGTTCCATAAACAAAGTGCCTTCAAAATCCCAACAACTAGGGGAACATATAGACAAATTCCCGTGTTGTTGGCCTATGCCCCTAATAACAATATCAAAGCCAAAAAGAAAGAAAAGATGGGGCTTTCTAGGCCAGTTGGGAGGAGGAGGATCATGAACTACAATAATTGCTATAAAATATATATTTATTGATACATATTAAAAAACATGTATAAAAGGGACCTGAAGAGGGTCCCTAAACAAGGAATACAAAAAATTAAAAAACACATGTGCAGAAATACATTCCCTGGATGGGAATGCCAATAATTAGAACAGATGTTGAAATGGGTCTCTGATGAAACACGGTGTAGGAGTCCCAGCAAGCCAACGCATTTTGCATGGGGCTTCATCAGGGCCAGAGAGACCAGACAAGACCGGTATTTCCCACTATGTGTAGAACCAGGATTGACAGGATAAACCACAGGATCATTAGATCAAAATGGAAAATTCAGGTGTAGCCTTCCTTGTAGTAGTTTCTTATTTTATCACTCCTCAGAGGTATAGATACATCCTCAAGTTAATTGACTTTTTTACTTTCGGACCAATCCCCATGTTGAGTACTAAGGATTTAGAGGCGTTGACCTTGTGGTAGGAAATCTCCTCAAAAGCCAAGAGTATCCTGTGAACCGCAGGTAAGGACTGAACTGGGTTCGTCAGGATAACCACTATGTCGTCCGCAAACAAGTTAACTTTATGGACGGTGTCTCCCATCCGGAACCCCTCTACCCCATCGTCAGAACGAATAGCCTCCGCCAACGGTTCAATCACAAGATTAAAAATTGCCGGAGAGAGAGGACAACCCTGGCGGGTACCATTGGTGATGAAGAACAGGGCCGAGGCAGTGCCCGAAGCGAGAACCTGGGCCGATGGGCAGTAGTAGAGAGCCAATACGGCAGATAAGATGCCCCCCGAGAAGTCAAACTTCTCCAAGGTCATCCGCATGTAGAGCCAGTTCACCCTACTGAACGCCTTCTCTGCGTCCAGTGTGAGGAGCAGAGAAGGCGTGCGGGAACTCTCGGCCAAATGCACCAGGTCAATGATATGCCTGGTAGCATCCGACGTCTGTCTGCCTGGCATAAACCCCATTTGATCATGTTTGATTAAGTGCGGAAGGACGGTCTGCAATCAGGCTGCTAATATTTTAGCATAGATTTTAGTGTCGCTATTCAGAAGGGAAATGGGCCTGTAGTTAGCTGGGAGGCTTGGATCCTTACCCGGCTTGGGGATGGTAGTGATGTAGGCACCCAACATTTCCCGTGGGAAGGTGTATGTCGACATCGCCTTATTAAAGACCTGAGCAAGGAACGGGCTAAGGGTATGGTTATGGAGCCTATAGTATTTGTTGCCTAAACTGTCTGGGCCTGGGGATTTGCCGTTAGGGAGGGACTGAATCGCCCTAGACACCTCCGGTACAGTTATCGGAGCTGAAAGGGATTGAAGGTGAGTTTCAGATAGGGAGGGGAGGGACAACCTGTCCAGGAAGCTCCGGATGGCCTCAACATTGGGTTGGATGGTGGAGGAGTCTTGGGACAGGTTGTAAAGAGAACCATAGAACAACGCAAACTCATTCGTGATGTCCTTAGAGTGTGTAAGTTTAGCCTTAGAGGCATGGTGTGTTAAGTGGGAAATGCGGGCAGATGCCCGCCACTGTTTGACCCTGGAAGCTAAAACTTTACCCGCCCTATTGGCGTGAGCATAGTAGCAAACTCTAAGGGATTTGAGGTGGCGATCATATCGTTCCAAGAGATGGGATTTGAGGGACTCCCTCCTTTGGGTCCAATCCCTAGTCACTGTGTCAGTAGGAGCTCGCTTGTGGATGGCCTCCAGCTCCTTGATCTCCGCAAGGAGGTCCGTAAGCTTCCGGTTATAGGCCTTGCGCAACCTGGCCGTTTGTTGGATACACACTCCACGAATGAAAGCCTTGTGCGCCCCCCACAGTGACCAAGGATCCGAAACCGAAGGAGCGTTGATTTGTAAGTACTCTGATAACTGACTCCCGCTGACCTTTCCTGCCGCTGCATCCTGAAGAACTTTAGTATCACAACGCCATATGGAAGTCCCTTCCCTGGGTGCGCCCTCCTCCAGAACCATCTCCACAGCCGCATGGTCAGACCATGTGATGCTTCTGACAGCCGAGGAGGAGACCTTACCCAGTAAAGGGAGATCCGTCAAAAACATATCAATACGGGAGTAGGAACGATGCCTGGAGAAGTAGTGAGAATAATCCCTTTCCGAGCCATGTTGGCACCTCCAGACATCGTAGAGCTGTCCCCTGTGAAGAAGGGGGAGCAAAGAGAATTGTTGCCCCCGGGGGGCACAGATGTGTCAAGCCCTGGGTCGACCACAGCATTGAAATCCCCACACAGTACTAAATTACCATACACATTAGCAGACACCTGCCGAAGCAGCCTCAAGAGAAACCTCTTCTGGTGACTGTTCGGAGCATACAATACCACTAAAGTCATAGGAAGAGAGTTGAAGTCTCCTTGCAGGATCAAGAAGTGACCGTCCGGATCACTGATCTGGTCTTTGAGGGTAAAGGCCACTGTGTCCCTGATTGCCACCATGACTCCCCTCTTTTTCTCGGGAGTGTTCGCAAAGAAAAGATGTGGAAAGTTCCTATGGGAGAATCGCGTTGGCTGGGTGGCCTTGAAGTGGGTCTCCTGCAGGGCAACCACATCAGCTCGACTAGTGCACAGTTCAGTCCATAAGGAATGGCGCTTGACAGGGTGATTCAGTCCATTGACATTCAAAGAGAGAAATTTAATGGTCATGGCGGGTGGCTCGGGGGGAAACGTTCAAACCAAAGGAGTGCAAAGTAACAGGACTCAAGATGGAGCATGGTGAAGAGCACTGGAGTCAGCAAGGTAACCAAGTGTGCAAAAGTCAGTCCAACTGACTGAGCAGGGACAGGAGGAGGAAGGGGGATGAACAGGTGTGTCGAGCGTAACCCGAAACATAAAAAAAAGTCCAAAAGCAGGAAGAACCTGCAACAGGTAACGTGGGGCCAATTCAATTTATCCTTCAATTCATCCTAGGCCTGAGACTAGAGTGGAGACTGTGGGAAGACACTCTCACCTCTGGACGAACGATGCCTGGAGTTGGAACACTTGCGTGATGCTATCTGCCATTCACTGGAGACAGGTGTAGGTGAAGAAGCCGTAGAAGTTCGAGGGGACGAATCCGGAATGATGGGGCAGCGTCGCAGAAGAGACAGTCCTTCCTCCATGGTAGAAATGGTGACTGTAGACCCATTGTGCATTATGGACAGGAAGGCCGGGTGCTTCCACTTGTGTGGGATGTGGTGATTCCGCAGGGCCTTAGTCACCGTGGCCAGATTTCTAAGTTTCTGTAAAGTGTGCCTGGACAGGTCAGGAAGAATCTGGAGCTGGGGGAACTCTCCCGGCATAGAGTGCAGCTTTCTGGATGCCATAAGCACTTTATCCTTAGTTTGAAAAAAATGGACACGAAGCAGCACCTAGGCAGGTCCTGGGCAATAAAGCTGGGTTTGGGTATCCTATGTATCCTGTCTATCTCGAGCTCAGCTGCAGAGAGAGATGGGACCAATGCAGTAAAAAGGGACTTGGCCATTTTTTCCAAATTTTGCGGCAACACTGTTTCAGGAAAACCCCTGAGCTTCAAGTTGTTCCTGCGAGACCTGTCCTCCAGGTCCGCAACTTTGTCCTTCAGCCAGGATATGTCCTCAGAATGGCTATTATGTGCCGCCACTAAGGTGTTAAGAGACAGAGAACATTTGTCCATGGAGGCTTCAACAGTATCCACCCACTCCCCAAGATGGCGGACCTCACGTTGTGTCTGAGAAAGGCCCTGTACCATATCAGTGTGTAAGGAAGTCCACAGGGATCGCAGCATATCTTTCAACAGGGAAGCTGACACAGGCTGGTGTCCAGCAGGGAAGACTGCAAAGGGATCAGCCATGTCCGCAGGCTGGATCTGAGTGTTTGCAGGGGCTGCAGCCAGGTCCATGTGTGCACCGCCATAACTTTCAGGCAGGGCCGATCCTAGGGTAATAGACGCCTGGGTGCAGAAATATTTATGGCGCCCCCTGTGTGGGCGTGGTCATCTTACTAACTCCTCCCCTTTCCTAATGGGACCTGGAGGGGGTCTCTCCAAGGAACACAGAGAGGGCCTCTGTTAGAGAGTCTGTTAGAAAGAGCCTCCACCAGGCCCCATTAGAGACTACAATGGGGTTGTATCATGGAACGGTGGAGGGGGGTCTTTCGAACAGAGGTCATCTCTGTGTGCATTTTAAAGTCTATGTTAGAAAGACCCCCTACCAGGCCCCATTAGAGACTACAACGGAGTCTAATGGGACCTGGAGGGGGGTTTATCTTACAGAAGCCCTCTCTGTGCCTATTGGAGAGTCTCTGATAGAAAGAGTCCCCTCCATCCCCGATGAGAGACTACATTAGAGTGTCACCGAACAATAGAAAAATAAACAATATTATATTAATAGCACTTTGATGCCCAGGCCCAAGACTAGAAGACTTCACTTACCTTAAATAATGGGTACTGGGGCTGGCTGCTGGTCCTGGGGCCTGGCTTCTGGGGCTTTGCTGCTGGTCCTAAGGTCTGGCTGCTGGGGCTGGCCTGCTGGTCCTGGGGTCTGGCTGCTGGGGCTGGCCTGCTGGTCCTGTATTCCGGCTGCTGGTCCTTGGGTCTGGCTGCTGGGGCCTTGGGGCTGGCTTCTGGTCCTGATTCTTGGCTGCTGGTCCTGGGGTCTGGCTTCTGGTCCTGATTCTTGGCTGCCTGTCCTGATTCCTGGCTCCTCTGTGGTGTGCCGGGCTCTGTGGTGCCGGGCTCTGTGGTGTAAAGCTCTTGTGTGACATCTCAGCGGGGCTGCGGATGTCACTGTGAGAACGGCGCCTCCATAGTCCTGGCTCACAGGCGGAGTGACATCAAATGCACTCCGCCTGTGAGAGGAGGAGTCGTACAGAGAAAGTAGGCGGCTGCTGTAGAGAGCAAAGCCATTGCTTCCTCTGTATGGCTCCTCCTCTCCAGGGCTGGTGCAAGGATTTTTGGCCCCTAGGCAAAATAAAAATTGCTGCCCCCCCATATGCTCGTGAATGTGCGGCACAATGCACATTATTAGTACACATACACTTCCATAATGGTCATGTGACATCACCGTCATGTTATGGAAGTGTATGTGTAGTGTACATTACATGGTCTGACTGTAACTTATCAAACCCAGTGATCACACTGTGATCAGCCCATACACAGGCAGGCACTTTAATTCATCTGTCAGTGTGGGACTGAGATTTGTCCCCTGGTAAAGTCTGCCTCCCTCCCAGGCTCTGCTAATCAGTGTCACAAACTGCCAGCATACACTAAAACTTCAGCAGGCTCAGGCTGTGGGATGGCATGGCCGAGTCACACTCACACACATGCCATGAGACTTCTTCCTCCTCAGCTCCGCATGGGAAAAAGGGGCTGGACTGGAACTCTCTGAGCAGCCCCCAGCCTGCTTGCAGTAACAGACTGAGAGGAAGATTGTAAGGAGAGGCAGCTGCTATACTACACTCAGCGATCCATCCGATCAATGGTTACACCTCACCTGATCATCTGTCATTGTCATGTGCTTGCCTTTTTAAAGCTGGAACTCTCACCTGGCATCTCCCTCTGTCCTGTCTTCCTCCCCCACTGTCGCCCCTTCCCTCAGCTCACAACTACAAACATAGGCGTGTGCAGCCTATGGCATTAGGGTGTGCACCTCAAACCAAAGCTCAAACACACACAGTGTATACACACACAGTACACAAACACACAGTATATACACACGCAGTATATACACACACACACAGTATATACACACACGCAGTATATACACACACACACACAGTATACACATACAGTATACACGCACACACACAGTATACACATACAGTATACACACACACAGTATATACACACACACACAGTATATACACACACACAGTATACACACTGTATATACACAGTATACACACACACACACACAGTATATACACAGTATACACACACACACACACACACACACAGTATATACACACACACAGTATACACACACACACACAGTATACACACAGTATATACACACACACAGTATATACACACACACACACAGTATACACACTGTATATACACAGTATACACACACAGTATACACACACACACTGTATATACACAGTATACACACACACACAGTATATACACACACACACAGTATATACACAGTATACACACAGTATATACACACACACACACAGTATACACACACACACAGTATACACACTGTATATACACAGTATACACACACACACACACACACACAGTATATACACAGTATACACACACACACACACACACACACACACAGTATATACACACACACAGTATATACACACACACAGTATACACACTGTATATACACAGTATACACACACACACACACACACACAATATACACACACACAGTATACACACACACACACACAGTATACACACAGTATACACACAGTGTATACACACATACACACACACACAGTATACACACACACACACAGTATACACACACAGTATACATACACATACACACACACACAGTATACACACACACACACACAGTATACACACACACACACAGTATACATACACATACACACACACACAGTATACACACACACACACACACACAGTATACATACACATACACATACACACACAGTATACACACACACACCAGCACTTTCCATCTAAATATCAGCCTGCCTGATTGAATACACTGCTGCTGCCTCCATTTCCTGGCATGCTGGTACTTGTAGTGCTCCAGCAGTTCACAGACATTGCATGTGGTAATGCAGAAGAGAGGGAGGTGGTCAGGTATGGAGTAGGGAGGTGCAGTAGAGATTGGAGGAGAAGGTTAGAGAATATCCTCCCTCCAGAAGCAGTGCACTGCTACTCACACAGAAAAAACAACAGACTCAGAGACAGGAAGAGAAAACACAGCCCCTCCCCCCTCCTCAGCAGGGGAAGCACTGACAAGAATACATTTAGTTTATTTTCCCCAGCTCACCTTCTTCTATAAAGGCTGCAGCCCGTCCCACACTGCAGGCTGTGTACTCTCCTCTCCTCTCCAGGTCTGCATCTCCTGCTGAGATATCAAACAAGGCGCGCTGTGGAAGGGGGCGTGTCCACTGTGTTCCCATTGGCTGAGGAGGCAGCAGAGAGGCGGAGCAGCTATAACCAATGTATTTTTTCAGTGAAAGGCGAGGCTGCAGTGAGAGACTTGCAGCCGGGAGAGGATAGTGCGCCCCCCACCTTGCGGCGCCTGGGCGCACTGCACCCTAAGCACCCGCCTCGGACCGGCCCTGCTTTCAGGGGGAGAGGAGCCCCGGCGGGGCTTCTGCTTCGCTGGGCTTTTAAAAGTAGGAGAAGGTGGGGTAGAGGAGCCAGAGGAATTTCCACTGTCGGTATTAGCAACTTGCCTGAGCATCGGGGATCCATCCCTTTGCGGGACTGAGGGATCTCTCACGTGGAGGCCTCTGCTGCTGGAGCTGGTCGGCGCCATGTTGCCTGAGACCGGTGGCGCTAGAGATAAGGAATCTGTCCATGCGGGCAAACTTGTGGGAGCCCTTCTTACCCTTCGCCATCCGGGATGTCACCAGAAGTAAAACAGAGGTGAGAGGGTCGTTCCGTGGGAGCTGTGGAGGCTGTAGTCTCGGGTGGCCGAGCGGAGCTGCAGAGCTATGCGGCCATCTCCAGCGCCGGACGCCACGCCCCTCAAGTTAATTGACTTTTTTGGGGGTATGTTGTCCTCCTATTTTCACCAGTCAGGGTGAACTATCGCTCACTTCAGTTTGAGCGGGCTATACTGGCCTTATATAAAACTCTCATTCAGGTTTTCTATATATACACATCTGATGGTGCCAGGGGAGACGATGCAACTTCCACTCAGTATATTCCAACAGAGGGCTGAGGCAGGGAGCTTCAAAAGTGCTGTCCACTGTCCAGTAATTGTCACAAAAGATAACTGGCTCCTGCACTCACATAGACACATTCCTAAACCTTGTGGACAGCCTTTCCAGAAGAGTTGAAGCTGTCATAGCTGCAAAGGGTGGGCCAACTCAATACCGAACCCTACGGACTAAGACTGGGATGCCATTAAAGTTCATGTGCGTGTAAAAGCGGGTGTCCTAATTATTTTTGGTAATATAGTGTAGCTTTTTTGTAGATTTTTGAAATTTGCAGTGCAGCTGCCACAAATTCTTGATCAACCTCACTCCTACGCTGTAACACAAAATTAGTATACCATCTACACAATTCAGGTGTCACTTCCGTTCCATTGAAAGACATACTCTCTTTGGAAGCTCCCATTACCACAGAGGAATTTGGCCAAGCAGTTTAGTCCCTCAAACATGTAAAAGCTCCAAGCCTTGGGCATATTATACCCAGGTGAATATATTAAGGCCTTCCTACAGATTCTTGACCTGCAATTTGTTCACATTAACGCCTAAAAGGCTATATTAGATGGTCACAACCTACCAGCAGAAAACCTCCAAGCCCATGTCTCTGTCACCCTAAAGAAAGAAAAAGACTTGACTTCAACTATAGACCAATATCTCTCTTAAATGTTGATCTAAATCCTCTTGTTCTGCCTTATTCCACACTTGCAATCATTAATTCGTTTAAATCAAGTAGGTTTTATTCCTTACTTAAACCTCACCCTACCATCAGCACTACAGTAGGTGCCCACACCAATACAGCTCCCAAAGAAACTGTACATAGAGGAGAAAAAAACTAAAATGTAGTGAAAAAAATAAATTAAAACGTGAAAATAATAACAGTTGAAGTGACAATAATATTTTTAATGTCAGCTGCTTATTTACAATTGTGCATATCATTTTTTTTTGTTCTACTCCCAATAACCTTTTGGGCCCTCTGAGGATGTCTTTAACCACTTGCCGACCAGCCGCCACAGTTATACGGTGGCAGGTCGGCAGGTTTCCGCGAATCGCCATACCTGTACGGCAGAGCGATACTCACGCCCACTCGCCAGTGGAGAAGCCAAGGCGCGGGGCTGGTGGCCACGATTGCCGTTGGGCACCCGCGATCGTTCCCTGTGAAGAGAGAACAGCGGTCTGCTGTTGTAAACACAGCAGACCGTTGTTCTCTCTGCTATTAACACAGAGCCCCTGTGTTCCTGCTATTTAGGAACACAGGTCTCTTTGTTGATATTACAAGCCCACCCCCCCAGTTAGAAAGCACCCCCTAGGCTCACACTTAACCCTTTGATCGCCCCTGGGTTAACCCCTTCCATGCCAGTGTCATTATTACAGTAACAGTGCATATCTTTAGACCTGATTACTGTAGTAATGTCACTGATCCCCCCAAAAGTGTAAAAAATGTCAGTTAGGGGTCCGATCTGTCCACTGCAATGTCGCAGCCCCTCTTAAAATTGCTGATCACTGCCATTACTAGTAAAACAATAAAATAAATGTAGCACTACCCTCTTGAGAGCTGCTGAAAACAGGTCCCCCTGGGTTACTCATAGCAACAACTTATGAATCCTCAAGACTTTAGGTTTTTGGCTCAGTCAGAAAACAGTCCAGGGGATTTGGTTTTTGTTGTTTTTTTTATGATGGGATGGGAATAGTGGGATACTCCAACTTAGCAAACTATGCACAATCTTGAGGACTTCTATCTATGTTGAATGTGGCACGGCCGCTGCTTCACCTTGCCACTGAAGTGTAGTATTTAACAAGCGAACTACTTGATAGATTACTCTTCAGGGTTCTGCTTGACACCCTCTTTACACTCTTCAGGGTTCTACTTGGCACCCGCTTTACTACTATCTGTTTGAGCTGACCTTCTGTCTAGGAATGGCCTTGCGGTTCGCCCGGCGGTCGGTTTGCGGCAAACTTTGCTCATTTCCAGTCTGCCAATTTTGCAAACATATGGCGTTGTTCGCGGCGGCCATATTAGTTTACATTGGGGAGAATTTTGACCCATGACACAGCCATCAGGTGAAACAGGACAGCCAATTGAGACATTTCAGCACATGGACATACCCCCTACCTTATAAATAGACCTGACCTGGCGACCATTTCACATTCTGCTTTTTGTCAGTGTAGGGAGAGGTTTGCTGTGTGCATCAGGGATAGATTGTCAGTGACACAAATAGCTCTGTTAAGGTCCAAAAAAGTCCTTTTAAGGGCTGGCATTTGGTATAAGTGTTAATATTCTTTGGTGTGCAGTGCACTATATAGGGGTGTAATACACTTATAATATACTTTCTAATATAGAAAGCATATTATAGTGGATTTGTATTGTGCACTGTGCAGCATTGTGGTGTGGTGAGCGTTTCTGCAGCAATACTACAACTACAAACAGTGACAAAAGCACTTTTAAAAAAGTATTATAACTGGTGTGATAGACCAGTGGCCCCCCTAAATGACAGATTGAAGAGGGGTGTTATCTGAGTATACTTTTATAAGTGTATTTTTGTCCTGCAAAAATATTGCCTCTTTTGCTGCATTAACTCTGCTACACACAGTGCCAAACTTACTAGGCAATTTGTTGTACAACTGGTGTGATAGATCAGTGACCCCCAATACCACAGATTGAAGCGGCATGCTATATATCTTGTTCCACATATACTGCGCTTCTCTAGAGACTTTTGTCACAGGGTAATTTAAAAAAAAGGCAGAGGAAGAGGCAAGCCCTTACGCAGGGGTGCTAGGGGTAGGGCAGGAGCAGTAGGCCGGAGCCAAAGTGTGAAGTTTCAGAAGGTGTGTTTGATTACGTCAAAGGACGCACCAGATTTGGTTGAGTGGCTCACTCAGCCTTCCTCTGCACCCTCCTCATCCTCTCTATCTGCACCCTCTTCACTCTCTGCTGTGTGCACCCCCAAAGACACCACTACCAACACCACCATCACCACCATATACCCTCCGCTTGAGTCACTGGAATTATTTTCCGATCCATAACAAGACATTTGCGATGCGCAGCCATTCTTGGCATCGGATCGGGAAGAGGAGGTAGCAACAGTACCAAGCAGTCTGACGACAGTACCCAGATCAGCCCAAGGAGGTTGGTCCCTGCTGTTGCTGCTTACTCTGAGATATCTAATGTTAGTGTTGGGGAAGGTGACGTTGATGATGACGTGTCTATGGATGTCACGTGGGTGGCAACAAGAGAGGAAGAGGAGAGGAGTTCAGAGGGAGAGACGGACCAGCAGGTAGGGAGGAGAAGCAGGCGGAAGTTACATTGCACAGGAGGGACTAAGCAGACCGCTAATGTATCAGGAGCGAGCCATCAACCATGTAAAGTCACATCTGGCGCTCCCAGGACGCCAGCACATGGCTCCACAGTGTGGGCTTTTTTTAATGTGTCCGCTGCTGACAAAAGTGTTGCCATCTGCAGCCTTTGCAGTTAACGCATAAGTCGTGGTAAGCCCAACACTCACCTAGGGACGACCGCCTTAAGAAGGCACCTGGGCTCCCATCACCGAGCCCAGTGGGAGCAACGCCGTCAGAACCCACAAAGCCACACTCCAGGCTCTCACCGTCCAGCCTCTTCTCCTTCTCCTTCTCCTCTCTCCTCACATTTGTCCTCCACAACACCTTCCATCATGCCGTCCTCATGTTGTTCTGGAAAAAGGCAGGCTTCCGTGGCCCAAATGTTGGAGCGTAAAAAAATGATGACGCCGGATAACCCTCTTGCCCAGCGGTTGACTACTGGCTTGTCGGAACTGATAGCCCACCAACTACTGTCATATTAACTGGTGGACTCTGAGACATTTCGGAAATTTGTGGCCATTGGAACACTCCATCCTCCCTCTCCTCGGCTGACTCCTCCTTTTCTGCTGCTTCCGTCTCTTCCGCTGCGCCACCCAAGATCCCCAGAACTATTCCACATGCCAGGTGAGACGTTGCCATGCTGTGCTGCGTCTGTTGTGCCTGGAAGCCAAGAGCCACACTGGTACTGCACTCCTTTCAGCTTTGCGTCCACAGGCAGATCAGTGGCTGACAGCGCTCAATTTGACAGTTGGTAAAGTGGTGTGCGACAACGGTGCCAATCTGCTGAGTGTGCTGAAACAGGGCAAAATTACTGGTCGTGCAGTGATTCGTTGCCAAATACCCTGGGGTCCAGGACGTCTTGCGGCAGGCCAGGAAAATCTCGCGCCATTTCAGAAGATCTTACACAGCCATGGCTCGCCTTGCTGACATTCAGTGACGACACAACCTGCCTGTCAGGCATCTTATTTGTGACTGCCCAATGTGATGGAACTTAACCTTGTATATGCTTGATAGGCTGCTCCAGCAGAAATGTGCAGTTAACTGCTACCTGTACGAACTCTACGGCAGGACAGGTTCTGGGGAGCTGGGTTTTTTTCACCTCACCAGTGGCTGCTCATGTGCGACGCATGCAGACTTCTGCGCCCAAAATCACCAAACTGGTCAGTCACGGCCAGGGCGCCATCAGTGACATCGTACCTTATGCCTTCTTTCTGGAGCGTGCATTGAGTCGTGTCATTGATCAAGCCATCGAGGAGCAGAAGCAGGAAGATGAGGAAGTCGCAATGTTGGATGAATTCCCAGGGAGTGCTACTCCATCTGAGACAAGTCAACAACAGGAGTCTGAAGAGGAGTCAGAGGAGGATGGTGCCGGGGTGGATGAGTAGGAGCAAGAAGACCATGCTTTAAACCTTTCTGGGATCCCTGGTGCTGTCCGTGGATGGGGGGAGGAGAACGAGGATGACATTATCCTGGATGATGAGCTGGAGCCAGGCCACTACACCTCTTCCAGTTTAGTGCGAATGGGGGCCATCATGCTCCAGTGTTTTAAGGGAGACCCCCATATAAAAAGCATAAAGGGCAAGGACCAGTACTGGGTGGCAACGTACTTAGACCCCCGGTACAAACAAAAAATGGCGGAAATGTTACCACCATCACAGAGGGCGGTCAGAATGCAGCACTTCCAGGCCTTGCTTCAAGAAATGCTGCATTCTGCTTTTGTGTGCGCTGGCAGAGGAATTTCCACTCACAGAAAAGCAGTTGTGGGTAGCAATCCAACAGCGCCTGCAAGAAGAGGGCGGTTTGAAGATGTGTTGGTCACTTCAGATATGAAATCATTCTTTCAGCCGACCCATCGACAGCTGTACTCCGGTTCCAGCATCAGGGAACGCCTAGACCGACAGGTGTCCGACTACATCGGGTTAACGGCCGATGTGGACACTCTGAGGAGTGATGAACCCCTGGACTACTGGGTGGGCAGGCTTGACCTCTGGCCAGAGCTTGCACAATTTACAATGGAACTGTTGGCTTGCCCCCCATCCAGTATCCTGTCCAAAAGGACGTTCAGCGCAGCAGGGGGGGATCGTGACCGATAAGCGCACTTGCCTAACTCATGACAGTGTTGACTACCTCACATTTATAAAAATGAATGAGGCATGGATCTCTGAGGAATTCAACACATGTGACCAGTAGACCATATTTGATTACAATTCCTCATGACAGGTCACAAATATCCGCCAGAATACAACATTCTTAGCTGTCAGGTAAACCCATGTGGGCTAATTTTTGGGGCCTGGAATGACCGACACTTACTTCTGTATCCTGTGAAGGCCTAATGTACCTTCAGCCCCAGAATACAACCTTCTTAGCTGTCAGGTAAACCCACGTGGGCTAATTTTTGGGGCCTGGAATGGCCGACACTTACCTCTGTATCCTTTGAATGCCTAATGTACCTTCAGCCACAGAATACAACGTTCTTAGCTGTCAGGTAAACCCATGTGGGCTAATTTTTGGGGCCTGTACTGGTCGACACTTACTTCTTTATCCTGTGAATGCCTAATTTTTCAGACTGGAATTGAAAATCAATTGGTCTGTAAACGTTCTGCCAAATTGTGGAATAGATGCGGACCCATTTTAGACGTGTGAATGGACCCTATATGTATTTGACATGTATTTACCGGCTGCTGTCAGTTCTGGCTGATTTAGGGAAAAAAAAAATGTTTTGCTGTAAAAAAAAAAAAAAAAAACAATTTTAGGGCAACTTTTTTTCAATAGCAATACTTCTGTTATGACAGTGTCCATGTGGTGGGACTATTTGTGCACAGCTAGTAAGTATTTTGTGGCCTAATATATGACATAAATGTTTTTAAATTTCGCCTCCCATTAAAGTCAATAACTAACAGAACAGGCTCCCCTGATAAGCAGAATGGAGCAAAACAAATGCTTTTTTCTAGCACCTATTGAGGAGGGTGCTACATAAATAAAAAGAAGATAAATCTTTCCCTTAGGTTGTAGACGCAATAACTTTTGCGCAAACCAATCAAAAAACTGTTATAGGGATTTATTTTTTTACCAAAAATATTTAGCAGAACACAAATTGGCCTGAAAGGGTGCAAAAATTTGATTTTTAATGTTTTTTTTTTTTTGGGGGGGGGGGGGATTGTTATATAGCAGAAATCTAAAAATATTGTTTTTTTTTTTTTTTTTCAAAATTGTCACTCTTTTTTTGTTTATAGTGCAAAAAAGATCACACAGGTGATCAAATACCATCTAAAGAAAGCTCTATTTGTGGGAAAAAATGACATAAAAAAAAGGACATCAATTTTATTTGGGTACAGTGTGCAATTAAAATAATGCAGTGCCTAATCGCAGAAAATGGCCTGGTCATTAGGGAGGAAAATCTTCTGATCCAGAAGTGGTTAAATGCAGCTAATATTTTGCAGTATCATGATAAAAAAATCTAAATGAAGTTAAGATATATTGCTGCAAGCATTATTATTTATATATTGTTTCCTTTAAAATGACATCACACATGCAAACCTATATTGCATGTAATCTCTATTTTACCGTACCTCTGATGGTTGCCAGTTAGTGCAGAAAGCAGATACAATGACTGTGTACTTTTACATTCTTTTGGCATGCTCAGGGCCTGTCAACACGTATTCAGCACTTATGCACTTTTTTTTCCTCTGCCTGATATATCCTTCCACAGCCGACTGAAGCCTTGTTAATCTATTTAGAACCTATCAGCTCTGTTCATCAGCTTATAAACTTATTACCTCAGAGGCAATGTGCTGAGGGACACAGGTGCCAGACCAGTGCACACAACCCAATTGAGTTATGTAGCAGACAGTGAGAGCCACACAATCATGAATCTGACTGCATGGGGAATTGCATCCTCTGTGTGGCAGAAGCCACTTTATTAAATATCGATTTAAATCACAGCCTTTAATCAAATCTGAAAGATTTTTTTCACCTTTCCCTGTTTTTTCTCCTTCCGCCTTTTGTCTCATAATAGTGACTCCCTTGAATGAATAGTTAGCAAATAGTTCAACTGCAAACCCTTATCAACTGTAATGAGGCATTTGTGATAATCGGGTGATGAAATGTAAATGGGCAGTAATGAGAACAATTATATCCACTGGGGAGCCATCAAAGTGGCTTCTTTCCTCACAGATAGATGAGTTCTTTCACTGTCATTGCCCATTGCTGACTTCAGCGAGAGCTCTTGATTTGGTGGGGGGGAGGCAGATGTAGAGGAAATAGAAAGTATCTCTGAGAACAAGCTTACTGACAGTAGTCAGGTGAATGCCTGGCTCTCTTTAATCCTACCTTTGATGATTAGCCATTGCTCACTTCCCAGCCACTTTCATGCTCTGTTGCAGTCTTCTTTAGGGATGATTTGATTTGCAGTAATGTTTAGAAACTGCTTCATTGTGCTAACATGATTAGGATGACCCTCTTTGTGTTTGTTACACTGACATTATACTGGATGACTGCAACTTGAGTCAGAACATAACCTAAAGAAATGCTTGCTGCTAAAGAATAAGCATAATTGTTGCTGTATAAAAGTAGAACTCTGATATGCACAATTGCATTATAATAAATTATTTTTAACCCCTTCCCCCAAAAAGACATACCCATACGTCCTCTGATTTAAAGGTTTATACTGGGGCCATGGCTGCAGCTGCAGTCATGACCCCTGTATCATTTGTTTCAGCTAGGGATGCTAAAAAAATGTAAAAGCAATCTAAACTGCTCAAAAGCTTCTGGATTGCTTTTACATGCACCTTCTGCCACCTTCCTGGGCTCTCCCATGTCACCAGGGAGCCCGGGATTGAAGCTGGTTTACCATAAAGATGCCCAAGGACTACAATGTCCCAGAGTGTCGGTGTTACTCCCAGGGCCATATCCAGCCCCACTGTCCCCTGCAGGAGGAGCACATGGAGTGTAGTGCTTTACGGAGGATGTCCTTTTATACTCACAAGGTCTGTGCTCCTGGACCTGACTGGGGGGCAGTTTGAATGTGACCTTTGGGTGAATCAGCATCTTGCCAGAGGACTCTGGAAATATAGTAACACTTGTGGGTACTAGGGTAACTGGGGAGGTGAGTCTTGACAATACAAGATTCTCTATGGGGTTTAGGTCAGACGAGTTTGCTGGCCAATCAAGTACAGTGATACTGAGATCATGAAACCAGGTATGGGTACTTTTAGCAGTGTGGGTAGGTGCCAAGTCCTGCTGAAAAATGAAATCAGCATCTCCATAAAGCTGTGAATATGTGTCCAAACTGCCCTAACTGGTGACTAGTGAGCTGCCAGCACTCCAACTGACATGTGTTGTACAAATATAAAATTTAAATAATGAGTGCAGCGATATTTAACATATCTGACCTCATTAAAGAGTATGTAAAACATATGGACATTGGTGAATTATACAAATCCAAATAAATCAGAAAGAAATAAGTCCCAAGTGAGAAAATGGCATCCAAATTGGTAGACGTGATAGTGGACAGTGAAAGGATCCCCACACCAACAAAGTAAAACTGAATGCGCTCACCGGAGAATATGAACCCAAATTACTATATAGTAAATGGATCATAAAAGACTGGTAACAGGTATCTCCAGCCGTCACTGGATCACCAGATGCTCAAAAAAAGGGTGGCCAAGGAGTCTAAACAGAGGAAGCCAGGGTTTCCCATGAGGTGCCACATATGCAGGGATAAACCAGACAATGCAGACATAGTGTAAAACCGCTTCAAACCATTTATTAAAAGGAAAGAAGTATACTTACAAACATCTGTAGACAGCGCACAAGAGATAAAATGGCAATGAGAAGCTGACGCGTTTCTTCCAATAGGACATATTCATAGGGAGTTGCCAGACAGGTCTATTATGTCCCATTTACTATATGGTAATTTGGGTTCATATCTAGTGTTGAGCGAACACGGACTGTATTATTCGTGTTCGTACCGAATAATTGGATTTTTTGTACCCGAACACGGACACGGACACTTTACTGTATGTTCGGGTAAAAATCTGTGTTCGGTCGTTTTATTTCCGGGTTTTGCATGCTTTGGCGCTCTTTTCATGGCGGGCTTTCAACAGCCAATCAACAATCGTTTAACTGGTGTGCCTTAAGCCATCCCAGCCATGCCTGCAAATGTCTCAGTAGCTGTGATTGGCCATCTGAAGCATGTGACCAAGTCTTTATAAGTTCCAGGCAGCCGCAGCGTCTTCATTCTGCTGCTTAGATCAGGGACAGAGCACACATCAACGTGCTGGCTGCTGATTAGGGAAAGACAGGCAGGAAAAAAACATTTGTGTCCGGATAGAATTGAGGGACAGGTCAGAGTGTTTAGGCAGGGCGAGTTGTAGGCATTTTAGGGATAGAGTCTGCTGAATTATAGGGTCAGTGTCTTCTACAAAGTACAATCGATATTGCTGTGTGGGGGGTGGGGTGACTCTGCACTCAATCCTGATCTACAATCTCTTCTCAATCCTGTTAGGGAGAGGCTGCTGCTGCTGAATTTTAGGGAAACTGTGTTCTACAAACTACAATCGATATTGCTGTGTGGTGTGGGATAGGAGATAGGCAGGTGTCAGTGATCCACATCCATTTTTCTGTGTGTGAGCTGCAGTGAACACAATCTTTTTGGGCTGCAGTGAACACAATCTTTTTGGGGTGCAGTGAACAACGTCCTTTTTGGGGTGCAGTGAACAAAATCCTTTTTGGGGTGCAGTGAACACAATCTTTTTGGGGTGCAGTGAACAAAATCCTTTGTGGGGTGCAGTGAACACAATCTTTTTGGGGTGCAGTGAACAACATCCTTTTTGGGGTGCAGTGAACACAATCTTTGTGGGGTGCAGTGAACACAATCTTTTTGGGGTGCAGTGAACAAAATCCTTTTTGGGGTGCAGTGAACACAATCTTTGTGGGGTGCAGTGAACACAATCTTTTTGGGGTGGAGTGAACAAAATCCTTTTTGGGGTGCAGTGAACAACATCCTTTTTGGGGTGCAGTGAACAAAATCCTTTTTGGGGTGCAGTGAACACAATCTTTTTGGGGTGCAGTGAACAAAATCCTTTGTGGGATGCAGTGAACACAATCTTTGTGGGGTGCAGTGAACACAATCTTTTTGGGGTGCAGTGAACAAAATCCTTTTTGGGGTGCAGTGAACAACATCCTTTTTGGAGTGCAGTGAACAAAATCCTTTTTGGGGTGCAGTGAACACAATCTTTTTGGGGTGCAGTGAACAAAATCCTGTGTGGGGTGCAGTGAACACAATCTTTGTGGGGTACAGTGAACAGAATCTTTGTGGGGTGCAGTGAACACAATCTTTGGGGGGTACAGTGAACACAATCTTTTTGGGGTGCAGTGAACAAAATCCTTTGTGGGGTGCAGTGAACACAATCTTTGGGGGGTACAGTGAACACAATCTTTTTGGGGTGCAGTGAACAAAATCCTTTGTGGGGTGCAGTGAACACAATCTTTGTGGGGTGCAGTGAACACAATCTTTTTTGGGTGCAGTGAACAAAATCCTTTTTGGGGTGCAGTGAACAACATCCTTTTTGAGGTGCAGTGAACACAATCTTTTTGGGGTGCAGTGAACAAAATCCTTTGTGGGGTGCAGTGAACACAATCTTTGTGGGGTACAGTGAACAGAATCTTTGTGGGGTGCAGTGAACACAATCTTTGGGGGTACAGTGAACACAATCTTTTTGGGGTGCAGTGAACAAAATCCTTTGTGGGGTGCAGTGAACACAATCTTTGGGGGGTACAGTGAACACAATCTTTTTGGGTTGCAGTGAACAAAATCCTTTGTGGGGTGCAGTGAACACAATCTTTGTGGGGTGCAGTGAACACAATCTTTTTGGGGTGCAGTGAACAAAATCCTTTTTGGGGTGCAGTGAACAACATCCTTTTTGGGGTGCAGTGAACACAATCTTTTTGGGGTGCAGTGAACAAAATCCTTTGTGGGGTGCAGTGAACACAATCTTTGTGGGGTACAGGGAACAGAATCTTTGTGGGGTGCAGTGAACACAATCTTTGGGGGGTACAGTGAACACAATCTTTTTGGGGTGCAGTGAACAAAATCCTTTTAGGGTGCAGTGAACACAATCTTAGTGGGGTGCAGTGAACAAAATCCTTTTTGAGGTGCAGTGAACACAATCTTTGTGGGGTGCAGTGAACACAATCTTTGTGGGGTACAGTGAACACAATCTCATACTTCTGAAGATTTGAGGGTGCTGCCTGTTCCATACTCCTCCTCCTACTGCTCAACCATCCTTTTAGGGGTACAAACAATAGTAATTGGGGCCTAGTGTGGTGGTGTACGTGTGAGATACATACACTTTCTTTTTGATCATATTTTCTATTCCGCTATTCAATTAAAACCTTTGGGGATCAATTAAATTGCGTGATAGTCTGTGTCGGTACGTGTGAGATCCACCTTTCCAAGTTTTTGGGGTTCATCTCATACTTCTGAAGATTTGAGGGTGCTGCCTGTTCCATACTCCTCCTCCTACTGCTCAACCATCCTTTTAGGGGTACAAACAATAGTAATTGGGGCCTAGTGTGGTGGTGTACGTGTGAGATACATACACTTTCTTTTTGATCATATTTTCTATTCCGCTATTCAATTAAAACCTTTGGAGATCAATTAAATTGCGTGATAGTCTGTGTCGGTACGTGTGAGATCCACCTTTCCAAGTTTTTGGGGTTCATCTCATACTTCTGAAGATTTGAGGGTGCTGCCTGTTCCATACTCCTCCTCCTACTGCTCAACCATCCTTTTAGGGGTACAAACAATAGTAATTGGGGCCGAGTGTGGTGGTGTACGTGTGAGATACATACACTTTCTTTTTGATCATATTTTCTATTCCGCTATTCAATTAAAACCTTTGGGGATCAATTAAATTGCGTGATAGTCTGTGTCGGTACGTGTGAGATCCACCTTTCCAAGTTTTTGGGGTTCATCTCATACTTCTGAAGATTTGAGGGTGCTGCCTGTTCCATACTCCTCCTCCTACTCCTCAACCATCCTTTTAGGGGTACAAACAATAGTAATTGGGGCCTAGTGTGGTGGTGTACGTGTGAGATACATACACTTTCTTTTTGATCATATTTTCTATTCCGCTATTCAATTAAAACCTTTGGGGATCAATTAAATTGCGTGATAGTCTGTGTCGGTACGTGTGAGATCCACCTTTCCAAGTTTTTGGGGTTCATCTCATACTTCTGAAGATTTGAGGGTGCTGCCTGTTCCATACTCCTCCTCCTACTGCTCAACCATCCTTTTAGGGGTACAAACAATAGTAATTGGGGCCTAGTGTGGTGGTGTACGTGCGAGATACATACACTTTTTTTGATCATATTTCCTATTCCGCTATTCAATAAAAACCTTTGAGGATCAATTGAATTGTGGGATAGTCTGTGTCGGTACGTGTGAGATCCACCTTTCCAGGTTTTTGAGGTTCATCTCATACTTCTGAAGATTTGAGGGTGCTGTCTGTTCCATACTCCTCCTACTCCTTATCCATCCTTTTAGGGGTAGAAACAATAGTAATTGGGGCCTAGTGTGGTTTTGTACGTGCGAGATACATACACTTTTTTGGATCATATTTCCTATTCCGCTATTCAATAAAAACCTTTCTAGGGCAAGATCTTAAATTACAGAAATATGAGGAGACCGTCAAATAAGGGCCGTGGCCTGGGTCGTGGTGCTGCTGGTAGAGCTCCTGTTGCAAGGAGAGGATGTGGTCGATCTGTGCCAGCTACACGCACAAGTGAAACACCTTCCTCAAGTGTGAGTAGGCGACAGAACCTGCATCAGTATTTGGTAGGGCATCATACGCCCCTAGAAGTGATGAGGCCAGAACAAGTGGAGGCGATAGTAGATTGGTTTGCTGCTGACAGTGCCTCCAGTTCCTTCACATTGTCTCCCACCCAGTCTACTGCAGAAAGGTCACAGTTGGCACCTGCAGCCGATGTCCAACCGTCTTTCACCTCACCCCCTTGCAAATCAAGCAAGCAGTCTGAGCCCCAAGTCATACAGCAGTCTCTTCTTCTTTTTGATGACTCTGTCAGCAGGGTTTCCCAGGGCCATCCACCTAGCCCTGCCCCAGAAGTGGAAGAGATTGAGTGCAGCGATGCCCAACCACTTATTTCTCAAGATGAGTACATGCAAGGATCATCGCAGCACGTCTCCGATGATGATGAAACGCAGGTGCCAACTGCTGCGGCGTTCAGCATTGTGGAGACCGACAAGGAGGGCAGGGGTGAAGACTGGGTGGAAGATGATGTGGAGGACGATGAGGTCCTCGACCCCACATGGAATGAATGTCATGCAGGTGACCTGAGTAGTTTGGAGGAAGAGGCGGTGGTTGCACAGAGCCACCAGCACAGCAGAAGAGGGAGCAGGGTGCAGAAGCGGAGCGGCCGTGCCCTAGACACTACGCCTGCTACTGCCCAACGCAGCAAGGGAACGAGCGCACCAAAGTCAGCTCAAAGGAGTTCTCTAGCGTGGAAGTTCTTTAGAAAATGTGCTGATGACAGGACACGAGTGGTTTGCACCCTGTGCAATCAGAGCTTGAAGCGAGGCATAAACCTTCTCAACCTGAGCACAACCTGCATGATCAGGCATCTAAGTGCAAAGCACGAGCTGCAGTGGAGTACACACCTTCAAAACCAAGAAACGTCTCTGGCTCATCCTGCTTCCTCTTCTGCTGCAGTCTCGGCCGCTCCAGCCACATCTGTAGTGATACCGGCACCTGCCACCCCGCAAACAGACGATCTGTCAGCAACACCACCACCTGGGTCACCAACAACCATCTCCACAATGACCCGTGGAAGCGTTCAGCTTTCCATCTCCCAAACACTTGAGAGGAAGAGGAAGTACCCCCCTACCCACCCGCGATCCCTGGCCCTGAATGCCAGCATTTCAAAATTATTGGCCTTTGAAATGCTGTCATTCCATCTGGTGGAGACGCACAGTTTTAAAAACCTTATGTCGGTGGCTGTCCCACAGTACGTCGTGCCCAGCCGCCACTACTTTTCCAGGCAAGCCATCCCTTCCCTGCACAACCAAGTGGGGGAAAAAATCAGGTGTGCACTGCGCAATGCCATCTGTGCCAAGGTCCACCTAACTACCAATACGTGGACCAGTAAGCACGGTCAGGGGCGTTATATCTCCCTAACGGCACACTGGGTAAATGCAGTGGCGGATGGGCCTGAGGCGGATAGCAATTTGGCGCATGTCCTTCCACCACCGAGGATTGCAGGGCTCTTCAGTTTGCCTCCTGTTCCTAACTCCTCCTACTCCGCTTCCTCATCCTCTACCGCCTCCTCATCCGGACAGCGTAACACCTTCACCACCAACTTCAGCACGGCCAGGGGTAAACGACAGCAGGCAGTTTTACAACTTGCCTGTTTGGGGGACAAACCACACACCGCGCAGGAGTTGTGGAGGAGCATGGAACAGCAGACAAATGAGTGGTTGCTGCCAGCGAGCCTCAAGCCCGGCCTGGTGGTGTGCGATAAGGGGAGAAATCTCATAGCAGCTCTGGGCCTAGCCGGTTTGACGCACATCCCTTGCCTGGCGCATGTGCTGAATTTGGTGGTGCAGAGGTTCCTTAAAAACTACCCCGATATGTCAGAGCTGCTGCAGAAAGTGCGGGCCGTTTGTGCGCACTTTCGGCGTTCTCACCCTGCTGCTGCTCGCCTGGCAGCGCTGCAGCGTAACTTCGGCCTTCCCGCTCACCGCCTCATATGTGACGTGCCCACAAGGTGGAACTCCACCTTGCACATGCTGGAAAGACTGTGCGAGCAGCAGCAGGCCATAGTGGAGTTTCAGCCGCAGCACGCACGCGTGAGTCGCTCTGCGGAACAGCACCACTTCACCACCAATAACTGGGCCTCCATGCGAGACCTGTGTGCCTTGTTGCGCTGTTTTGAGTACTCCACCAACATGGCCAGTGGCAATGACGCCATTCTCAGCTTAACTATCCCACTTCTATGCCTCCTTGAAAAAACAATTCGGGCGATGATGGAAGAGGATGTGGCACAGGATGAGGAGGAGGAGGAGGATGAAGAGGTAACATTTCCAAGGCTTTCAGGGCAGTCATTCGCAAGGGGCTCCGAGGGTGAGTTCCTGCACACACAAATGCCAGGGACACAATTGTCCAGCAGGGGCACAGTTCTGGAGGATGAGGAGGAGGAGGAGCTGGAGGAGGAGATGGAACCATGTTCACAGCAGGGTGGCACCCAGGCCAGCTCATGGCCATCACTGGTGCGTGGCTGGGGGGATACAGAGGACACGGACGATACACCTCCCACAGAGGACAGCCTTTCGTTGCCTCTGGGCAGCCTGGCACACATGAGCGATTACATGCTGCAGTGTCTCCACAACGACCGCCAAGTTGCCCACATTCTAACTTGTGCTGATTACTGGGTGGCCACGCTGCTGGATCCCCGTTACAAGGACAACGTACCGTCCTTAATTCACTCACTGGAGCGCGATCGCAAGATGCGCGAGTACAAGCGCACGCTGGTAGACGCCATGCTGCTGGCATTCCCATCTGACAGCGGGGCCGCAGTGGAAGCACAAGGCAGAGGAGGAGGAGGAGGAGGTCGCCAACGCAACCAGGGCACCGCCAGCACCTCAGAAGGCAGGGTTAGCATGGCCGAAATGTGGAAAAGCTTTGTCAGCACGCCACAACAAACAGCAGCACCAGCAGCTCAGATGGAACGTCTTAGCAGGAGGCAGCATTTTACCAACATGGTGGAGCAGTATGTGTGCACACGCCTACATGTAGTGAATGAGGGGTCTGCCCCCTTCAACTTCTGGGTCTCCAAATTGGGCACATGGCCTGAGCTTGCCCTTTACGCCTTGGAGGTGCTGGCGTGCCCTGCAGCCAGTGTATTATCTGAACGGGTATTTAGCACGGCTGGGGGCGTTATAACAGACAAGCGCAGCCGCCTGTCCAGAGACAATGTGGACAAGCTCACGTTCATTAAAATGAACCAGGCATGGATCCCACGGGACTTTTCCGTACCTTGTGCAGAATAGCAATGGATACCGACCTTACCCACCCATTGTTCCATTTTTGCTCTTTCTCACTCTTTTGGGGTGTACCCTCATTTAAAATTTGTGAAAAGAAGCAGTGTTGGCTACCTCGTCCTCCTCCTCAGGGCCAGATTAACGTAGGGGCTATTGGAGCTGCAGCTCCAGGCCCCTACCTTTTATATAGGCCCCGGGTTGGCCATATTCACTGTTACCGCTCTTCTGTCACTTGTAAACACAGAAGTCTGGCTTCTATGCTCGCTTCCCCAGGCAGCACCCTCAGAACCTCCCCACACAGCGCGAAGGCCGGACAAGGAGGGACAGTTGCCGATGCATGGATGTGTTTATGGGCTTCAGAGACAGCATCCCATGTTGAATTAGGCATGCATGGCTGCACCCTTCCTCCTCTGGGTGCATGGCAAGGCACGGCCCTTAAGGCCCTTCAAAATCCTCAGCACCAAGCCCATGATGCTCTTAATCCGGCCCTGGTCCTCCTCCACCGCCGCTTCCACCTACACCGCCCATAGGTGTGCGCAGCCTATTGCATTAAGGTGTGCACCCCAAAGTTGAAATACACATGCATGTGTTTGCCAGCAGGGAGAGTAATGTATCGGGGCCATGTACCTGTAGGCAAAGAGAAATAGAGCAGAGCAGGTCCGAGGGAGATCTTTCCCATCTCCTCACTGGCAATGCTATGTGCCCTAGGTGATTAGGGTGTGCCCAGGCACACCCGGCACACCCTGTGCGCATGCCTATGTCACCGCCACATCCACCACCACCTCAACCTCCCTCCTACTCCATATGGGCCTCGTCCTTCAGAGATGAAGAAGAACATTGTTTTATTTTTCTGTTTTTTTTTGTTGTTTTAAGTTATTTCCCTATCCACATTTGTTTGCAGAGCACTTGCCATGCTCTTAATTACGTTTTGCTGCCATTTGCAGCACTCTAGCCCTTTCCTTTGGTGTTTTAGAGCCATTTTAGTGCCCTAAAGTTCGGGTCCCCATTGACTTCAATGGGGTTCGGTGTCCGGGAAAAGTTCGGTAAAAGTCCGGGACACGAACCCGGACTTTTTTTTAAAGTTCGGCCGAACCCGTCGAACACGGACATCTAGGTGTCCGCTCAACCCTATTCATATCCTCTGGTGCGCATTCAGTTTTACTTTGTTGGTGTGGGGATCCTTTCACTATCCACCATCACGTCTACCAATTTGGATGCTATTTTCTCACTTGGGACTTATTTATTTCTTATTTATTTGGATTTGTATATTTCACCAATGTCCATATGGTTTACATACTCTTTAATGAGGTTGTATATGTTGATTAGCGCTGCACTCATTATTTAAATTTTATCTCCATAAAGCTGGTCAGCAGGGGGAAGCATGCAGTGCTCTAGAATTTCCTGGTAGAGGGGTATGCTGACTTTGGACTTCATAAAACACATTGGACCAAATCCAGCAGATGACATGGCTCCCCAAATCATCACTGACTGTGGAAACTTCACACTGGACCTCGTGCGACTTGGATTCTGTGTCTCTCCACTCTTCCTCCAGACTCTGGGACCTTGATTTCCAAATTAAATGCAAAATTGTCCACAGTCTGTGATGATTTGGGGAGCCATGTCATCTGCTGGTGCTGGTCCAGTGTGTTTTATCAAGTCCAATGTCAGCACAGCCCTCTACCAGGAAATTCTAGAGCACTTCATGCTTCCCTCTGCTGACCGGCTCTATGGAGATGCTGATTTCATTTTCCAGCAGTACTTGGCACCTGACCACACTGCCAATACCTGGTTTAATGATTATGGTATCACTGTGCTTGATTGGCCAGCAAACTCACCTGACCTAAACCCCAATAGAGAATCTGTGTAGTATTGTCAAGAGGAAGCTGAGAGACATCAGACCCAACAATGCAGATGAGCTAAAAGCCGCTATCAAAGAAACCTAGGCTTCCATTACACCTCAGCAGTGCCACAGGCTGATCATCTCCATGCCACACAGCATTGAGGCAGTAATTCATGCATAAGGACCCCTGACCAAGTATTGAATGCATACTATACTGCACATGGACATGCTTTTCAGTAAGCCAACATTTCTGTAATACAAATTTTTTTTTTTTTTTTTTGGTTTTATGTAATATTCTATTTTTCTGAGATACTGAATTTTGGGTTTTCACTAGCTGTAAGCCATAATCATCAAAAATATGCTTGAAATATAGTTTCACTTTTTGAATTGAATTACTGAAATAAATTAACTTTTTGATGATATTCTAATTTTATGAGATGCACCTGTATATGGAATGGAAACATAATGTGAAAAATAGTTACAGTAAGGTAGAAAAGTGAAATAAGATGATTCCTACTTATTATGATTGGGTTGGATGGAGGTAGAGCATTCAGAATCTCCAAATCACATTATAACGAATGAATCAGAATCTTCCAAAATAACTTTCTAGTTAAATACTAAGTGATTCAGAACAAGGAATATATGAGATAAATCTGGTTATATGAATTACGTATTTTTTCATTGTGCACATCTCTAAAGATAAGTTAAGTCATCCCCCTTACAAACTGGAGGTGGAGCCAATGGTTATAGTCCTTATGCTTCTATTATATATAAAAATATAATGGTGCATCAGACACCCAGCTCTGAGAAAGAGAGGACATCCTCAAAAGGCATCAGCAGCTCTGGGCTTGTTTTGGTGCCATCATAGCCCATCTGGGGGCATGGACAGTGCTTCTGGTCAAATCCTGATATATAATAATGTGCAAACATTTCAAGCAGGTGTGAAAATTAGGAATACTTTCAGAAATAGAAGTGTGGACGTTTTTTAATTTACCAGATAAAAAAAATGAAAAGTACGTGAACAGAACAGATATTCAAATCAAATCAATAATTGGGGTGATCACCCTTTGCCTTCAAAATAGCATCAGTTCTTCTAGGTACACTTGCACACAGTTTTTGAAGGAACTTGGCAGGTGGATTGTTCCAAACATCATTGAGAACCTCCAACTCCATTTGTGGAAATGCAGCCCCAAATGTGCAAGTAACTTCAACCATGCTTCACTGTTGCCTAAAGACACCATTCCCCTGCCCTTCGGTGAACAAACTGCTTCCTGCTACAGCCAAATACTTCCTATTTTGATTCATCAGTCCAGAGCACCTTCTGCCATTTTTATTTTTTTATTTTTGCATATCTCAGTCACTTAGCTTTGTTTCCACGTCAGAGGTATGACTTTTTGGCTGCAATTCTTCCATGAAGACAACTTCTGGGCAAACCAGCAACTGGTTTCTGCCTGTTCTGTGCTGATGACACTGCTGGTCATCTTCCTATTCTGAAGGGAAGTAAGCACGTCTTTCATCTGCTGCATGTTTCATTGGCCAACTGCTGCATATACAGTCCTCAAAGAAAAACAGGCGGATACTTATTCAGCCTGCCATACCATCAAGGATGTCATGTGATTGGCCCCAAATTTATTCTGCAGCAGGACAATGACCCTAAGCATATAACCAATGTAATTAGGAACTATCTTCAGTGTAAAGAAGAACAAGGAGTCCTAAAAATAATGGTTTGGCCCAGACAGAGTCCTGATCTCAACATTATCGAGTCTGTCTGGGATTACATGAATAGACAGAGGGATTTGAGGCAGCCTACATCCACAGAAGATCTATGGTTAGTTCTCCAAAGTGTTTGGAACAACCTATTTGCTGAGTTCCTTCAAAAACTTTGTGCAAGTGTACCTAGAAGAATGGATTCTGGTTTGAAGCTAAAAGGTAGTCCAAATGTTGATTTTATTTAAATTTTTCTTCTGTTTGCTCACTTTGCATTTTGTAATTTAAAAAAATAAGCATTAAAATATATATTTTTAAAAATATTCTTACTTTCCAATATTTCTTCACACCTGCCAAAAACGTTACTGTATGTGATGAGCTTTTTTATGCTGTTTCATTTTTGAGTATAATCACTTATTTTTTCTTTTGAATAAATGGTGCTTTGGATAACTCACTAGGCTGGTGCGCCCTTTTTAAGCTTTTGTTAGGCAGTGCTTGTGGATCACTCCTGTCTGAGGAAAGCTGCAGGGCATAATGGGCACCTGAGAAGCAGAGAGTATCTCCGTCCATTACATATCCCACACTTGAGTGCAGAAAAGCATTTTTATACACTAGTGTAAGCAGGGGCCAGTTAAAATACACCAGTTTAGCCAGGAGTCAGTTAAATCACACCAGTGTGGCTGGTGACCACTAGTGTGGCAGGTTCCAAGGTTAAAATATATCAGCATAGGCAGGGGCCAGCTAAAATACACCAGCATAGGCAGGGGTCAGTTAAAATACACTAGCATAGGTAGAGGCTATTTACGATGCACTAGTGAAGGCAGGTGCTAGTTAAGATACATCACTGTAGGCCAGAGGTGTCAAACTCAACTTCATCAAGGGCCACATCAGCATTATGATTGCCCTCAAAGGGCCAGTTGCATCTGTAATACTAGATGTCCAGAGTATCCCAAACCCCTTAAATCAGATGTTTAGAGTCTACCCCCACCCTCTATTACATCAAAGTGCACCCCTTTCCTTGTATTGCTGCTGGGAAGAAGTTGGTGGCAGAGTTCGGAAGCAGAAAGTGCAGGGTCTTCAGGAGGCCCAAAGGAGGGCTGGAGTTCTACTGCAGCTCCAGGAGAGGTGTGAGGGCCATATAAATGGACTGGAGGGCCCGATTCGGCCCGCGGACCTTGTGTTTGACACATGTGCTGTAGGCAAAGACAGTTAAACCACACCAGTGTTGGCATGACAGGGATTAATATGGGTACAATAGTGTGGGCAGGGGTCAGTTAAGTTACTCCAGTGCAGACAGGGGCCAGTATTTATAAGCCTATCCCCAGCATGATGTCCCTGTTAAGAGGACATTATGGGCAGAAAGGGTTTAAACACTATTAACAACTGAACTGGTTGTATAGGTTGCTTGGGTTCACTTGCAGTTAAAGGGAATGGATTGTGGTTTTGTACATGTTTTCTTTATTTGTTATGATCAGGATTAAAAAAATTAATCAGAATATTTTTTTTGTTTTTTCAGGTAACTGTAAACTTTCCTTTGGAACCAGTGGTTCCTTGCCGCATCCTTGGTGCATCCTTTTTTCAATTTACCTTTCTATTGACAAATGCTTGATAGCTCAACCTGAAATTTGCACACCCCGACTCGCTGATTCCTATTCCTATTCCTTACCGGACAACTGCTTCCAAGCAGCATCTAATTTGCTATGTCTCTAACTTACCCACAATGCTTTGAGTGTCATGTATTATACTTTTATTTGTAAAACAAAGATAAAAATATAGTATCATATATAGCTATAGTACAAGTATAAATACTATAGATGGAAAACTACAGTTTAAAAAATAAAAATAAAAATGGTTTTAAACCTTTATAACCTTTTAAAAAATGTAAAAAGTTAATATTGTTAATTTTCACACAGACACAGATGGGCTTGCCTTCTTATATCCAAAGTTGTTCTATAAATAAACAGATAAACAGGCCCTTTATAATAAACCTAAACATTACATATTACAAATTCAGACTGAAAACCATACAGTAAAAACTTTTCAACGTCCTACCAAAATCATTTTATCCACAAGTTTAATTTGTATGCCTTAAAGAGAACTCTGCAACAGACTATGGACCCCCAGATAACGGACAATTTTTTTATCCTTAAAATAAACTCTGCCCAGAGGCTGTCATTAATTTGAAGAAGTGTCGATTATATGAACATTATTACAAGTTTTACCAGGAAAATTTAACATACATGCCTGAGCTAGCTTTCTTAAATGATATGCATCAATGCCTGTGGCAACTTTTTAATGCTATTAGGCTCAAAGAATACTAAAGCGGAATTTATTTTGATATGTTAAAGGTGCTTTTGCAGATAAAATAAAATGTTTTCAATAGTCTACTAAAGCAAACAGATGCATGAGAAATAGTTAAAATAATCTGTTACCTATGAAGCAAGTTGACAGTGCTGTAAGCAGACTGAGATAGAAACCCTTTTATTTTAAAGTCTTGCTACTGGTGCTGAGTAGTGATGAGCGAATATGCATGGGTTCGATTCCATTTGGAGAACCCATTGTAAATTATGTAAAATTAAAATTGGGGTGGATATTGAAAATCAATTCTGGATTTATACAAGGTTAAACGATTGTCAAAGAAAGGGCATGGGGAGCAGGGCATTGCCCAGGGGGACATGTACAAGTGCTAAAAATACATTTTAAAAATTTACATTTATCAGGGAGAGGGTTCTAATTTGATGGCAACATGTGGGCAACATGCAAAAAAGACCAGTCATTTAACTTACAGGCATGGGAATGCCTTTAAAGCGGAGTTCCGGCCTCTGAAATGTTTTTGAGATAAAAATACCTCCGGGACAGTCAGGGCTAGGGCATTTCAGAATGGATAGCCTCTGAACTGTCCCAGATTGCACTTACCTTTTAGAAGAAATACTTACCTTGAAAATTTCTTGTCCAGCTCTGCCATCTCAGGTGTGGGCAGCTTAAGCCAGGGCGTCCTCTTCGGGGTCCTCTTCGCTCCCAGAATGCCCTGCACCGGCCCGCTCATCACTTCCGGGGAAGGTGCATCATCCCTGCACAGCTTTAGCAGGGAATGACGTGCCTGCACTGGAAGTGACGGGTGGGGCCGGTGCAGCAGCATTGATTCACGGGAGCGATGACATTCAGCTCCCAGGAGTCAATGCAAGCAGGAAGAGACAGCATGGGCTGCAGCCGCAGAGGGAGGAAGTGGAAGAAAGGTAAGTATATTTTCTTCAATAACAAGGTAAGTAATTGAAAAAAAATCAGGACTATCTATTTCTTTTTTAGGTGATGTTCAGCAAGTGGATGGCCCAAAGTAGTTTTTGAGGCTGAAACTCCGCTTTAAGCTGTATGTGGTGTAAGATTCTTTCAGACAATGTCAGCAGCACTGCATGCTGGCATCACATAATTTGCATGTGTAATACATTGTTTTAATTTTATATTATTGAATGGCTTATATTATCAGTAGCAACATCCCAGTTTGATTCAATATTTGAACTAAAAAAAATAGTTGTGGTTGAGGATATGACATCTGGTTTCGTAATCCAGAGGTAACAAGCATAAATTAATGGGTGGGAGTAGAAAGTAGCCTCAACAAGTTTAAAAACTATATCCATCTTAAAAAAAAATAAAGCTGAAATCCTTCAACTATGTACACATTAATACAGCCGCTTGATGGTACAATTGGTGGGCTTTGTTTTTAATCACAGTAACACACTAAAAGGTTAAACAAAATTTTACGATGGTATGAACCTGTCACGATCTGAGGATTGGAACACCTAGGACTGTAAAACTCCTCGTCTAGAGGGGCAGTAGGAATGATTAAATGGATGTGCCAGGGTGCAGGACCTAGAAGATGCAGGAGCAGTGTAACTGCACGCAAATAGAGGTGTGTCAGAGTGCAGGATCTAAGGAGCGAGTGTGGATGTTGTGCTATAAGGCAGGTTTTGGCTCTCCAACATGCAGGCATTGTGCTACCAGATAGCACACTGGAAGGATACAGGATACACACTGGATACAAGGTACCAAGGAAAGACTATGGCAGCCAGCTAAGAAGAGACACTAGGGGGAGGACGCAGGGAACACGCATTAAGCACAAGAGAGAGCTGAAAGCTGAGCAAAAGCACAGAGAGATGGACACAGGAAACAGGAATGATGAAAAGGTGGCAAAACAAAGAAACAATGTTGTGGAGAACTACCACAGCAAAGGAAAACAAAGAGATAAACAGGCAGGGACCTAAGGGAATAAGAGCGCAAGTGCAGCAAGAAAGAAAACACTGAGAACAAGACCGAACAAAAAAAAAAACAGAATACAAGTTTACTGAAGGAACAGAAAACACCTGAAGAACAGGGAGGTCTAGCTTCAGCGTTGAGACACTGAGGAATGTCCTAAGATCTGGGAATTTTGTCTGAAAGCACAACTCATTAGAGAAATCACAGGGATAAATATTATGGACGACCCATGGACAGGTTTATTTCACAGAACAGATGGATCTCTAAAGCAGTATAGAAACACGATTGTCCTAAACCTGCTACGTAAATGCAGAAAAAGGGACAATCCCAAACAAAATGGCTAGAGACAGAAGGCCCAACCAAAAGAGAGTGATGCTGTAGAATTGTATATGTATATAAAACATGGAATATCTGAGTAGTAGAGACAAAGAACAAGTAGAAAGATTTTCTAATAAATGTAGAAAATGGGCAGATTTCAAAGAGACCAACGGCTACATAGAAATATGGACGGATTAGGGGGGCAACTAGTGACCGGGAAAAGTAGGGTCTGGCAAATACAAATAGAGACTTAGAAGAAGGAGTGCAACACAGGAAAAGAATGGTAAAAAGAAAGGTGGAGGGAATATAGGGGTAGTCGAATATTGTGCTTAAATCATGTGATTAGGCTGGTATTAAGTTGGTGCTTAAATCATGTGAAATTATTTTAATAATCATTTGTATATATTAAATTGAAAATTAATAAAAATTATTGAATACAAAAAAGAACACTAACTCACAGGTGTAAATGCCTAGGCTCAGGGCATTTTGGCAAGAGGCCAAAATGGGGTAAAACCTGACGTCGGATCAATGTACACAGAACAGACAGCTCCAAACATTTCAAAGCCACAGCTCTTTATTCCTTAATAAAACCTCTCTTATCCTTGTATTTCCAAAATATTCAAAATATAGAATTTAAGTATGTGTTGGGTAAACATTGTCTTGCGTTGTGACAAGAACCCGTTTAAGTGACACATTGAAAGAGCTTTTTACATTTCACTGACACATAGTCCATTTAACATGGGCAGGAATGTTATATCCCTCCAACCTCCTGTGAAGTAGTGGCACCAGAAGGCAGAGGAGGAGTGCTAGGGTTAAAGAAGGGGGAGGAAGAGGTTTGGTGTTTTGCTGGTGAGGAGGAGAAGAGTTGTGGTGCTGGTGGTAAGAAGGAAATTATTCTGGGGGTGCTTAAACGGGGACATTTGACCCACAAATAGAAAATGGTAGGGGATATCTGACCCCATCCAAGAGGGAGCACAAAGTGCCTTATTCAATGGTTTGCACTGCAAGGGACCTTTTTGACAAATCTCCTGCTGGTGCTTAGATCCATCTATAGGTATAGATGAAAGAGAAACACCTAATGGGAAAATACTTTTCACTTTTCCAAGAAGATAGTCTCAGTTTTGGACTTAATGTTTACCCCGGGCAAAGCTGCTCTTTGTGTATAAGTCCCGATTCACACTATAACGATGACAAACATTGCATGTGATTTGGAGCGCACTGCTCTGAAAATCACATGCGATGTGTGTGCGATGCAAATTCAGCCATACAGATTGTTTGGCTGAATTTGAATCAGATTTAGACAGAACACACACAGGACCCTTTTTTGGGTGCGCAGCAGAATCGGATCGCATGGTGGTTCACACCTATGCAATCCAATTCATGTCCAAACTGACAGTTCGCACGGCGATATGCAAACTGATCTGGGGGTGTCGTTTACTTTGTATTGACACCCCCAGCGATTTGCATATGGCAGTGTGAACTGCCTGTGATTTGAATGCAATGCGGGAACCCACAGTGGATTTGCAGGGTTCCTGCATCGCATATATGTGAACTGGCACTGAGGCCCCTTTCACACATGCGGACCGTTTATTTCATCAGTTCAGTCATGTCAAAATGGATGAAGTTTTCATCAGTTTTTCATCAGTGATCATCAGTTTTTCATCCGTTTTTTATCAGTAATCATCAGTTTTTCATCCATTTTTCATCAGTGATCATCAGTTTTTCATCTGTTTTTTTTCGTCCGATCCGTTTATTTAACGGAAAAAATAGAGCTTTGATCAGTTTCAAGAAACGGATGATGACGGATATGGATGTAAATGGATGATCATCCATTTACATCCATTTTTCCATAGAGATGCATTGATGTCCGTTTTTCATTTGTCAACAGATGGATGAAAAATGGACAAACGGACAGCATATGTGAAAGGGGTCTTATACTTTCATCTCACACCTTTGTGCAACTGAAGATAACTCTAAAGCACCCCCTTTTTTGTCATCCCTTTTTCCATGGCTGGCATTACATTTAGTTTTTCTGGTGGCTTTATTCCACTGCAATAGAGGCATAACTGAAGGGGGAGAACCAAAGGATAAAGTCATACTGCCTTCAAACAAGTTTGCTTTGGTTGTGCCAATGGTACCTGACACAGGCAAA
Organism: Pelophylax lessonae; assembly: GCF_965119305.1. Taxonomy (NCBI): domain Eukaryota; kingdom Metazoa; phylum Chordata; class Amphibia; order Anura; family Ranidae; genus Pelophylax; species Pelophylax lessonae. The sequence continues at coordinate 330,934,306 of NC_138772.1, forward strand.
ACTACCTTTGCATGCTGCCTTTTTTTTTTTTTCAATTAAATTGTTTACAACCCCTCTTATTCAAGGATTTTGAGTGCCATGGTCTCTATAAATAGCATAAACATCATATTTGACAGTCCTGAGAGACAAACATTGATCCAGGCCCATTTTCCCTTTGGCCAACAATATTTTTATGTTATCTTATCAAGCATTTGTTAATCTTTTTTCCAAAAATGTTTTTAACCACTTGCCGACCGCCGCAAGTACATATACTGCGACGGTCAGCCCCCCCTGGGCAAAGTGACGTATGGGCGCGATCCCGCCCCCGCTCGTTCACTGCCATCCCCGCGCGAGTGACCAGCGGCTCCGATGTCCGTCGGTCACTCACGATCTCCCGATTGAGAGGGAGAAAGGCAGACAGCTAATGTAAACAAAGCTGCCTGTCATTCTCCCTGGTGTAACTGCAGAGATCATACGATCCTGCTATGTAGGATCGTATGTCTCTGTGGTTACATCAAAAGCCATGCCCCTTTACAGTTAGAAGCACGCCCCTAGGGACACACTTAACCCCTTGATCTCTAATAAAGTTAACCCCTTCCCTGCCAGTGTCATTTTTACAGTAACAGTGCATATGTATAGCACTGATTACTGTAGTAATATCACTGGTACCCCCAAAAGTGTCAAAAATGTCAGTCAAGGGTCCGATCTGTCTGCCGCAAAGTCGCAGTCCCACAAAAAAATCGCAGATCGCTGCCATTACTAGTTAAAAAAAAACAATAAAAATGACATAAATCTTTCCTGTGGTTAGTAAACACAATAACTTTTGCACAAACCAATCAAAATATTCTTATTGCGATTTTTTTTCACCAAAAATATGTAGCAGAAAACAAATTGGCCTATAATGTTAAAAAAGTTTGATTTTTACATTTTTTGGGGGGGGGAATTTCATATAAAAAAATGTGAAAAATATTGTTATTTTTTCAAAATTGTCGCTTTTTTTATTTATAGCGCAAAAAGAAAAATTGCACAGGTGATCAAATACCACCAAAAGAAAGCTCTGTTTGTGGGAAAAAAAAGGATGTCAATTTAATTTGGGTACAGCGTCACACGACCACGTAATTGTCCATTAAAGTCACGCAGTGCCGAATCGCAAGATAGGCCCTGGTCTTTGAGCAGCCAAATCCTCCGGGGCTTAAGTGGTTAAATTGATTGGGTTATTTCTGATTCTTTAGCAAGGCTGTAAAAAAAGATTCTTACAAACAATAACATTCATTAATTTTTGGTGTTCAGGCTGGACCATTGGCTGGAGGTGGCCCTACATGCAGTTAAGTGATGGGACAGTAGGCTGCTCAGGAACAGACTTTTAGCAACAGCTGACTGATGCAGTATAATTTACACTAATCTAAAAGGTTGAGAGAAAGGAAGGCCAAAAATGGCATACATATTGGAGTTACTCTGTGCACAGTATTTATGCACTTTTAATCAGGAGGTCACACTTTTATCAGAATAGACACCAACCAGATTAATTCCAAAAATCAACAGTAGAGTATAATTATTTAAATTGAAAAAGCCTACAATCTATTCATGAGACTCTATGCACAGACTATAGGCCCTTCCACAATGTAGCATTTTTAACAAAACACACACCAAAGAGCTTTTAATTGAATCATCAACTTTAGAGTCTTTATTTCTACTGTAAAAATTCCCAACAAATTGCTGTGTGCACTATTCAATCCTTTGCAATAGGCTTAAATCGGAGTTCCGGCCTATTTTGCAACTTTAGTGATTCCTGGAGTGCTCGCTATGCTGATCAACAATTAGACATTTTCAATTTTTTCCAGGGGTCCCTTACCTTATTTTCAGGGCATTTTTGATTGTACTTCCTCCTTCTCTCCCCTCTGTGGCCACGGCCACTGACATCACTTCCACCTTTGAATTGCATCCTGGGAGCTGTTTGTCATCACTCCCAGGAGGCTGGAATCAGTAAGAACTCCCAGAACACTCCCTGGAATCAGGAAGAAGGACACAGCAGATTGCACTGCGGCTTCAGATACCCACATCCAAGATGCGTTTTTAAAAGTAAGATTTTGACTAAAATCCAATACTGTACACCTTGTAAGTATGAGAATAGCAGTTCTGTAAAGGGCGATTAATTAGGATTATAGGGGTATTTTAAGTTAAAAAAGGTATTTGAGGACCCTCATCAACCATTTTTTCTTTAATCAATCAATCAATATTACAGTGTAATATATTCACAACAATCAATTCTCCTAAATATTTTTGTGCCCACATGCCCAGTATTTGATGTTTTATATTAAGTCCTATTTAGGGCAAGTCACCCACAATCTATTGCAACATCTAGAAATCAACATTCGAGTGCAATAAAATTCCAAAATATTCCTCCAAAATAATTGCATGCCCATGTGCCCAGTATTCATTCATTTGTACTAGGATTTATTTAGAGCAGGACCGTGGCCATCCATTGCAAAATCTAGAAATCAATATTAGTGTTCAATGTGTTCATAAAAAAATCCCCAAATAATATTTTTGTACCTATGTACCCAATGTTTCTGGTGTCTACATGCAAATACTATAGCCGTTTTGTAACAGGACCCATTTTAAACAGGACCCCCCCCCCCCCACCAGCCATGTTAAAAGTGTCAGTGGCTGGGAAATCCGCAGTCTTATGTTCAGATGCCTATGTTGACACAGGCTAGACTATTACAAAATCGAGTGCACCCCCATGACACATCGATTTAAAACATTGTATATTTAAAACATAGAATGCATTAAGATAAAAAAAAAAAAAACCTTCTGACTTTACAACCACTTTAAAGAGAACTCAGTATACTTTTGTCTAGTATGCACTGAAGAAAAAGGGATATCATGATAGCCACAAGTTCCCTTTATTTACAATGGAATATTCAGCCATAGAAATACTTTACGCTTCACAGCTGTCCTCTAAATAAAAATAGAATTGCTTCACATCATATGTGGTCACCAGGAGAGGAAGTGAGGTGAATCTATCCAATAAGGGCACTGACAGCAATAAATACCTCATGGATGGTTTAACCTTTTCCCACTATAACCAAAATATAGACTTTCACTGATGCTGGACTCTAAGGTTTTTAATTATGAGTAAAATCTGAGACAGTGGGCCTAATTCACCAAGAATAAGGAGAAGAAATAGTCATTCTACATTTATTTACTCCCAATTAAAACAACTGAGACCTCAACTAGGGGAACATGTGAACAGAAAAGTAGGAGTACAAATAGGCGAATATGCATTAGTAAATTCCAAATCGGCATAGTCACGGTTCCATAACTAATAAAAATAATTGTGTAGCGCTAATGTCTTATAGGATATCTATTAAGTCCACATCACACCAAAAGAGATAGTCACTCATAATCACTCCTCATGGTGCAGCACAAACAAACATGTTTATTGCAACACAAAATAAAAAGTGGCAACTTACATTAGTCAAGTGATACAGAGGGAGTCATATATCATCCCAATAACCTGCGTGTGTGTTAGATTCTAACCAGAAAAATGTCCGCCGTGTCCCCCGTCCGTAGTTGTGTGTCATACTGCAGGCTCCTGTGTCTGATTATTTTCCACATATCCTGATGATCTGTGAGAAGGACGCCAGGTATATGGATGGAGTGAGACGCTGAGAGGTCTGCTCTTGATGTCCACATTAGTCTGACTTCTGCTGTCTGTGATCCCTGTAATAAGGATCATAGACTTCTGGTAAGAGGCTATTTAACCCCTCATGGTGGCAGCTTCCCCTTACACTGGTTTCAGCTTAAAAGAGATACATGTTTTCTGTCTGTGAACTGAGCACCATCCTTTTGGGATTTCTTCCTCTGGAGTGATTATGACTATCTCTTTTTGGTGTGATGTGGACTCAATAGATATCCTATAAGACATTAGCGCTACACAATTATTTTTATTTGCTTGATTTGATCTGTTTCCATATTCAGGATCATGTGTTGGCAGCTTCGTTCAATAATATCAATTGTTTTATGATATGATATATCTACCAATTAAGCGCAGCAAATTCTTTACTATACGGTTCCATAACTGTGAATTGCCAACGAGTTTCCTATATGAAACTGCACTGCAGTATTTAGCTATGATCATGTGTGTACATGTATGCCAATAATTATGGGGTGTGCTCTACCTCATGTGTGGCTATTTATTTACGTTACAATTATTGTGCATGGTTTGTTTTCTTCTTTTGCTAACGAATGCTGTTCTGAAGGATTATTACAGAGCAATGTCTGCTATTCCATGGGGTTACATTTATTTATCATTTGCAGTTACATATCTGTTATATGTTAATTTTATTTTCATGTTACATTTATTTTTTTAGGAGACTATAGAGTTAGAATTATCTATGTTCAGTCTTTAATCATACTAACCCATTATGCAAGTCTAATTGTACTTGGCACATTGGCTTAGTGGTCTGTGCTCATGAACAAAAAGCTCTTAGGTCATGAGTTCAAATCCCAACCTTGCTAACACCCTGCGTGTTCACTAGTGTTGAATTCATTTTTTTTCCACACAATAATATTTTTGCTAACTAACATACTATTGCATGTAATTTATGGAAACAACCATTCCCATGTTGCAGTGGCAATTAGGTGTTCACCTATTTTCAGCATACTCTGTTTAAAATTTAAGCAGGTGATACCATGCTTGGGATTTGAACCCATGGTCTGAATCTTTCTAGGTATGAGTGCTACCCAATAAGCCATTAAGATGAGCACAATTATGCTACAATTATGCTTAAATTATGCTTAGATTATGCTTAGAATATACAGTAGTACCATGATTAACGAATGAACATAGAGCAAGAGAATCTATTTTCTCCTAAAATACAAATGCAGGATCATTGCTAAATCATCAAACATTTGCTTCTTTTGCTGATATTTATATTTAATTATCATTGATGTAAGAGTTATATTATATCTCTACTCTATATATGTCAAACTTTTTTAGGTCTAATTTGTATTTTTTGAAAATGTTGAGTTCTATTTATATATATATATATATATATATATATATATGTTCATTCTGTAATCATGGTACTTTTTTATATTCTAGGTATAATTGTACTCAGCACAGTTGCTTAATCTTTAGCACTTTTAGCTAGCAGCACTTAGGTCATAAGTTCAAATTCCACTGCCACCTCCCTAGGATTGCAATGGCAAATGCATATGTGCTTTGGCAAACGCATAAGTGCCATCAGCAAGAGATGAAATTGTATCACACTGATGGCAAATATGCTTTTGCCTACACACATATCCATTTACCATTGAAACTTTAGGGATGTGATAGGTAGCATAGGTGGGATTTGAGTCCATGACCTGACTGTTGCTAAATAAGAATACTAACCATTAAAGCCACTGTGTTGATCAGATTTACACCTAGAATATTTAGTAGGACCATAATAAAAGCATAAAAATATATAACTAGAAGTCAACATTCTAATAAATGTATATTTAAACATTAACAGTTATTTATCATATACTAGAGACCTAAGAGCCTGATTTGGATTGGGGGGACCCCACGCTGATTGTTTTTCCAATCAAATTTGTGTTGTTACATTGACTTGTGGCAGGCAGCACAACTCAACTCCACAAAGCTTGTAGAGTTCCCTGGACACAATTAAGAGCCACCCCTAACTTTCTAAATGTTACTGAAGTGGATTGTATTTTGAAAATATTGTTGCATATCAAACAAGGATTAGAAGTAAGCGACTAGTTAATTTAGGTGGTCATACACTATACAATCTCATTGTACAATCTTCTATAGATTTACCAAAACTATAAAATGGGAGGACACACCAGCTATCTGATCACTCTGTATCCAATCAGGCATTCCCTTGCACTACATAATTGATGGCAGATCTAAAGGAGATTGTACAATCAGACTGTATAGTGTATGCTGAGCTTAACAGAACCCAGGACATGCATCTCCTGTTTTCAATACTATAGCTCTATCCAAATAGGCAGTTATCTGATCTCTCATTTCCTGCACTCTCCAAATGAATAGATCTATGCAAGATGAATTTAAGACAAAACAAAAATGTCTGTATTTAGTGAGACCAGTGATCACTGATTAATTGTATTAGGAAAGCGTGCACCTAGCTGGGGGTGGTTGGGATCTGCTGGAAGGAGGGAACGCAGCCACAGGTGTGTGCTAATGAGGTCAGCTGATAAATTCTTTCCTGTGTCTTATGGTGGCCATACACTATACGACAAACTGGCCGAAATTCGGTCATTTAAACAGTTCGTTTGTTTTTCAGCCAGTTAGTAGTTTTATTAAATTTTATAGTGTACAGCAGGGACAAAAATAAGGTGAGCACCAAATATGTCAAACATATTAGGGTATAACAACTCTCACCACCCCACCCTATCATACTTTTAAGTGCAGGATTAAACAAACAAAACAGACAAAATATAAAATTTGACAAAATAAAAGGCAGTGCAAAACATTCATCAAACCACAGCCGGTGTGGGTCATTATGCACACTATCGCACCCTGCCCGCAATAAATCTGGCCACTCCTCAGGCAAAACAAACTGCACTAGGGCCTTTATATAACATAGGTTGGATTGATAGCACACCTACACCCACCCAGTAAAGGATACAACCACCAGTGTAAATAAAACTGTCTTTTCATGTATGCCTCAAGAACTCACACCTGCTGATCAGGAGCACACACTCTTGGCAAATGAAGGAATGCATGAGTTATACTGTATAAGCATATGTATCTGTGCAGTGTATAATGGAAAGGATCAAATGTCCAAGTCTCTGGCCATGATCTGTGATACCAAAAACAAAACGATTCAAGTTGCAAGCTGTTGGGCATGTGGTGTGGAAATGTCAACTTTGTGAGGCTGCTTCACACAAATTGTTGACAAGCACATTTGTCGTCAGCACCAACATTAAATATGGGTGCAGGATCACACCATACTTATAAATCCATATCTGACCAAACACTGTTATAGATTTGGTGTAAAACCCCCACTCACTTTATTTACAATGTCATTTCTTTTGTTTCCATTATGTGAAACTCGTCAGAAATATAATACCTTGTGAAAAATAAGCTATAACACCACAACAAAGGGACAACATACAAACCTCTAACCAGATAGTGGCATGCTTGGGATTCAAACCAATGACCATGGTGCTGCAAGGCAGAAGTGCTAACCAGTTAGCCACTGTGCAGCTACATGCATGGAGCCTCCATCTCCATGGTGTTAAACAACCCTAAGTCCCTGGGGTGCAAAAAGTTAATCAATGCAGATGTACCCTGGAAGTCCTGAGTGCCATTGACCAACCTGTTTCTGTGATATGCCATCTAGTTTCAAGGCTGGGTATGGCTGATTACTGAAAAACAACAACAACAAGAGAAGGGTGCACGACCTTGTGTATTACCACTAAAAAAGTTTATCAAAATCCAAAAAAGCAACATACATTGTACTCACAAACTTAGGATAGTTGCACACATGTAGAAATATTGGACCCGATCGCCTCCAAGACAGCCCAGATATTCTTATGGTGCTGAATGACGTGATAGTATATGCGTATAGCTGGCTGATGCGTTTGAGGGAGGACCCTCTTCCTCAGAGCCAAAAAATGCATAGCGGAAGCACACCTAAATGATGACAATATCCTACTACCCACCACCTTGTTTCATATTGCTGGTGGGCAGCTGGAATCCCAGGCAATGTTAGTGGACACATATGGTCATGATCATATATGGTTGATGATGACAGCTGGCTTCCCCAAATGGTTGTTGACATTCAGCAGCTGACCAGGAAACTGTCATTTCCATAGGAGTATTGGCTGGAGAGGATTATAGTGGTGCAGGTTGTTGTGTGCAAGGATTGTTGGGGCATTGTTCATCGTGATTGATGATGGATCTTCTATATCACTGGAGGTAAAGAATTATTAAATTTGTTGCTCCACCCCACCAAAAAAAAACAAATTTCTTGCTTTGTACCTTAACCCCAGGGCATTGGCCAGCCTTCCAATTCATTTGTTTGGTAATCCCTTGCCTATTACCCTAGAAAATGGCTATTACTTGTTTTTAACATTCAACTTTTATTGACAGTGGGGTCCGGTTTCGGCAACCAACCTTTAGTCGTGTTCTGCAAACCTGCCTCAAAGCCAAATTCAGATATGTTCAGGTTATCCCAAATGAATACTCATCTTGCCAAATAAAATGTAAACAACATAAAACATTGCATTTTTGTGTAACTTTAAGGAAAAACATATTAGTGTCTCTTAGACAATATTCGAACATACAGTAAATGTTGGAAAACAAAAAAAAATAAATTGGAAGAACACTGATTATTTCTCTTTAAATTGCAAACACCGGGATTTGCATACATAATCACATTTTATGTAGTCTGAGTTTCTAATTTACGTTTTAAATGAAATAATGAAATAAAGCTAGAGCCCTTGTTAGCAAGAGGCCTCTTGAGATTTTTTTCATTACCGTGGTATTCGGCTTCTTTTGTTGAACTGCACTACACAATATTAGTTCTAGGACTACCCTATGATAATCTATATTTTAAAACATTAGGTATATTAACTTTTAACAGTAAGGTAAACATATAAAGCCAAAATATCTTAATTTGATGTAGATAATCCCAATTAGTTAAACAAAACAAAAAAACTGGGCTTAGAAAAAATCCACATAAATATAATAGATAAATAAATAAACAGTAAGATTAGCGGCTCTGCTGTGAGATATTAAAGAGTACACATAGAATAATAAAAAAGAAGCTGTGCTAATTAGTTATTGATGAGGAAAATAATTGAAAATGATTGGAAATAATTGAAATACTACAACAATTTTCATAAAATGGTACAACAACAGTATATAGTGTCCATGCGATTGTCTTGCTTTAGGGATAGCAGTAAAAAAGTGCTAGCAAAAAAAAAGTAATAAAAATATACAAAAAGTGCAAAAAAATTACAAAATAAATAACTGAAATTGATGTGTTGCAATTTAGTCCTCTTCAGATAAATTCAAAAATGGTCATGTGGATAGAGAAAAACTCTGTCAACATTAAGGAGTCCCAATTGTGGCATTACCACCTTGATATGAAATGCAGGCTTACCAGATTTAGAGGAGCCCCTTTAGAAAGAGAGGTCAATGAAGTTTGTGGCTAAACACCCTGGCCAGGGTATCTCCAATGCTCTCCCACTGGATCCACTTAAAGACAGGTACAGTATATGGGTTATACTAATAGTCTCAATATCTCAATACCATCCCATTAGAAACAAAAGTGAATACACCCCTAAGTGGAAATGTCCAAATAGGGCCCAAAGTGTCAATATTTTGTGTGGTCACCAATATTTTCCAGCACTGCCTTAACCCTCTCGGGCATGGAGTTCGCCAGAGCTTCACAGGTTGCCACTGGAGTCCTCTTCCACACCTCCATGATGACATCATGGAGCTGGTGGATGTTAGAGACCTTGCATTCCCCCACCTTCCATTTTAAGATGCGCCACAGATGCTCAATAGGGTTTAGCTCTGGAGACATGCTTGGCCAGTCAATCACCTTTACCCTCAGTTTCTTTAGCAAGGTAGTTGTCGTCTTGGAGGTGTGCTTGGGGTCATTATCATGTTGGAATACTGCCCTGCAGCACAGTCCCTGAAGGGAGGGGATCGTGTTCGTCTTCAGTATGCCTCAATACATGTTGGCATTCATGGTTCACTTAATGAACTGTAGCTCCCCAGTGCCCGGTAGAACTCATGCAGCCCCAGACTATGACGCTCCCACCACCATGCTTGAATGTAGGCAAGACCTTGTCTTTGCACTCCTCACCTGGTTTCTGCCACACACGCTTAACACCATCTGAACCAAATACGTTTATCTTGGTCTCATCAGACCACAGGACATGGTTCCAGTAATCCATGTCCTTAGTCTGCTTGTCTTCAGCAAACTGTTTCCGGGCTTACTTGTGCATCATCTTTAGAAGAAGCTTCCTTCTGGGACAACAGCTGTGCAGACCAATTTGATGCAATGTGCAGCGTATGGTCAGAGCACTGACAGGCTGACCCCCCTCACCCCTTGAACCTCTGCAGGAATGCTGGCAGCACTCATGCGTCTATTTCCCTAAGATAAGGCCACCATGCTGTAGCTCAGTTTCAGGGTCTTGGCAATCTTCTTATATAATCTAGGCCATCTTTATGTAGAGCAACAATTATTTTTTTCAGATCCTCAGACCATGATGTTGAACTTCCAGTGACCAGTATGAGAGAGTGAGAGCGATAATACCAAATTTAACACACCTGCTCCCCATTCACACCTGAGACCTTCTAACACCAATGAGTCACATGACACCAGGGAGGGAAAATGGCTAGTTGTGTCCAATTTGCACTATTTCACTTAGGGGTGTACTCACTTTTGTTGCCAGCGGTTTAGACATTAATGGCTGTGTGTTGAGTTATTTTGAGGGGACAGCAAATTTGCACTGTTATGCAAGCTGTACACTCACTACTTTACATTGTAGTGTCATTTCTTCAGTGTTGTCACATGAAAAGATATAATAAATAATTTACAAAAATGTAATGGGTGTACTCACTTTTGTGAGATACTATATATATATATATATATATATATATATATATATAAAGTTGAGTACATATGAAAGTCCTTTTTAAAAATGTACACTTGAAATGTGCTCTTTGCCTTCCTTTTTTACATTTCATATCCAAAAACATGTATTAAAATGTATTACTGTGATATAAAGAAAAATTTAAAGTGCCATTTTTCATACATGAATATTATAAAGATTATTTACTACTATATCTGCCTGGAGACACAGATTTCATTGCAATCCAGAAAAAAAGTTTACTGTGAATCTCAGTAATGATGACCTTAACCTACTGTACAAGCTTCATGTTGACACTCCCTTTATGAATGACCTTATCAGATTACCTATATTCCCGTGCTAGTGCAGTTTTATACTTGCTGTAATGAGTCAGTTTTTTCTTCAGCTGAACCTGGAACTCAGATCATTGAAGTTATTTAGTCAGATAATTTAAACATTAGCGATTGTCTTTTGGAAGAAACATTCTTGACCCAGCAGGTCTGTGAAGCAGTATAAAATCTCTTTCTTGGGAAGATATACTGTGTATCACTGAAGAAGTCTTGAAGCTGTAAAATATTCTATTTACTATCCACTACCTTGGGGCAGTTATGATTAATGCAGGTCTGTGAAACCTTTGAACCCACAAAAGATAGCATTTCAAAAAATGTATGCCTAGGTATCTAATGAAATTCTTTTCTTCTTTTTCTTTTCTGCATTGCTACAGTAGTTTTGTAAATGTGGGTTAAGGATTTCTGTTGTGGTATTGTTATATAAAATATGATAAATGAAAAAAGAAAAAACTGGACAAAAATAGAAAAGTAAACGTGTTACCCATAGCAACAGACCACATTTCAGCTGTTGCAATTATTAGACCCAGTAGAATATAACAAAGTAACACATTTTCATTTGTAAAACACAGTTTTCCAAAATGTATTTTTATTTATAAATCAGACATTTATAAATCAGTGTTACTGGTCAGATCAACAGGTAAAACAGACAAACAAAACTGCCTAAAAAAATGCAGCCATCACTTCTAATGTGGGTAGGTAACCAATAGAAGCCTCCATATTTTTCTTATGAAAGGTTTTTCCATTTATAGACTGTATATTTTCTTACTTTTTAAATTAAAATCATGACCTAAATTATAATTTAAAGTGTTCTTTTCATTTATATAACTAAAAATATGCTTAAAATATATATTCCCTTAGCATTTTTGCTGGAAAATAAAGCTTTAGGCTCATTGTCTCGTCTTTTCAAGCCTTTTGTTTACAGAGCCCAATAGCAAATGTTAAACAAAATCAAAATGAGTCAAAGCAGTACATGATTCTCTCCTCCAAAGTTTCAATCAGACAGAGAGAGCCTGGAAGGAAACAGGTTCTGATGTATTTAATTGTTAGAAATCCAATAATACTCTGTGTCATGTGTCATCACCCTGTAGTAAATATTTATTTGTAAATTTGTAAAGATTGAATATACAGTATAAACTGATATTAAACACTAAGATGAGAGACACCAGACCCAACAATACAGATGGGCTGAAGGCTGCTATCAAAGCAACCTGGGCTTCCTTAACACCTCAGCAGTGCCACAGGCTCATTGCCACCATGCCACGCCACATTGATGCAGTAATGCATGCAAAAGGACCCCCAACCAAGTATTGGTATAGTGCATACTATACTGTACTTGGACATACTTTTCAGTAAGCCAACAATTCTGTATTAAAAAACATTTTTTTAATTGGTAATATGTAATATTCTAATTTTCCGAGATACTGAATTCGGGGTTTTCATTAGCTGTAAGCTAAAATTATTAAAATTAAAGGAAACAAATGCATGAAATATATCACTCTATGTGTAACACATCTATATAAAATATATGAATTTCACTTTTTGAATTGAATTACTGAAATAAATTAACTTTTTGATGATATTCTTATTTTATGAGATGCACCTGTGTGTGTGTGTGTATGTTCTATATATATATATATATATATATATATATATATATATATATATTAAAAATGATCATCAATTTTATAAGCAATAATAATTTAAAAAAAACCCTGATCATCCCACCAGGGTAGTACAGTGTCATTATGGTAAACATAATAACATATAATAAACAAATAGAAAAAAAAGAAAAAAGTTAAAAAAATTACATAGTATCCCTGATCACCACCACATCAGTCATTTGATGACATTGTAATGCAAAAAAAAAAAAAAAAAAAAAAACTAATTTTATTTAATTTCTTCATGTTCCAAAAAATTATGACAAAAAATTACAACTTCAAAAAACTTGCCTCTTACTTAATGCCTTAGGTAATAAAGGGTTAAACTTTATTACTTCCAAGTTCCTATGTTTAAGCTTACAGATATGGGGATGCAATGCAATAATTTCAAACTACTCAAAATTATAATAATAAAAGGAATTTAAAGATGTATTACAGATGATAAAAATAGATAAATGCAGCATGTTCAATCCAGAGGGAGTCCTTAACTTCTTAATTTGCAGTTGCTGGAGGTGATAGTCTTCTCTGTCGGTGTTTCTAGCATATTATTGCCTAATTTCCTGAAAGAACTACGATAGTCCTTTGTCTTTCAACCATATAAGTAGCAGCCCAAAAACTAGTTAAAACTGGGTTGAGCAACACCACAGAATAGAAAGGTCATATGTTCCCAACTTTCCAAAAAATACCGAGACCAGATGTCCCATCATACATTAGACATGTTGTATATAGATGGTGGTTACTTATAAACTAACATAATTGATAACATAAAACTATGGCTACGTTTCTTGTAAATCAATACCTATTAAAAAAAACCTACACTACACCTTAGTGTTGTGAATGGACAAAGCACTCAAGTGTACCATCCATTCAGAGTGTTGTGCCGCGATCATGACTCCCATGCGCATGCCCCAGGGTGGTTTCATCGTAGCCGGGCCAATCAAATGTCAGGGGCAGGTGAACCTGGAAGGAAGACTTGGTTAAGATGGAAGCCCTGTCAGCAGTGACAGCACACCACTGGAGGAATCAGCTTTACAGGTACACTTTATTGGAATGCTGTCCACAAGGTTTAGGAGTTTGTCTATGGGAATATTTGACCATTATTCAAGATCAGGCACTGATGTGGACAAATGGCCTGTCTCGCAGTCTCCGCACTAATTCAACCCAAAAGTGTTCTATTGAGTAGGGATGATCGAACGGTTCGGGTCGACCATCGGTTCGACCCGAACATTGGATGTTCGATATTCGGCCGAATACCGAACTTTTTGCGGCAAAAGTTCGGTATTCGGCCACCAGAACCGCCCAAAATGCACTGGGACAGGAACTGGGCTTTAAAAGCCCGTGATTGGCCCAGAAACGTCTGCAAAAGCCAATGAGGGGGCAGGAGTCTCCTAGGAACGTGATTGGAGTGACTACGGGGACCAGAGGCCAATCAGGAGTGAATACGCCCCACACTATATAAGATGGCCCCGCCTAACCCCTAGCACAGTTATCCAGAGCCTGTTGAAGAGAGTTGAAGCAGTTCTGTCTGACTCCTGCTTGCTACACTACATTTCCTACATATCGAGTGGTTCTAAAGCTCCATATAGCAGAATTGTATTTAGCTTACAGCCAGTGTAGTTAGATACAGCGATTGTGCTGGTTCTTAGAGTTAAAAAAAAAAAAAAAAAACTTAAGGGACAGTGTCAGTCTTCTGCTGTATGGAGCTTTCTATTTAGTGGAAAGGGATATCTAGTGTAGTTAGGGAACTTTGTACTACATTAGTTAGATTTGAAAATTTAGTTTCTGTAGGGAAAGTGTGAGGGTTCTGTTTAGTGAGCACGTGGCACAGTGCTGCTGTATCACAGCAGGTATACGTGCTTGCTAGGCAGCAAAATACAGTGACAACTTAACGCCTGTTGTTCAAAGCGTTAGGTGCACTGTACAAAAGCCTTTGCAACTGTGCGTGACACGCAACTGCTGTGCTGTATCCAGCGACAACTGTGGGTCGCATAGCAGTGTGCGTTTTTCACCGCACACAGTTGCCAACGCATCAGTGACAACCTAACGCCTGTTGTTCAAAGCGTTAGGTCCACTGTGCAAAAGGCTTTGCTACTGTGCGTGAACCGCAACTGCTGTGCTGTATCCAGCGACAACTGTGGGTCGCATAGCAGTGTGCGTTTTTCACCGCACACAGTTGCCAACGCATCAGTGACAACTTAACGCCTGTTGTTCAAAGCGTTAGGTGCACTGTACAAAAGCCTTTGCAACTGTGCGTGACACGCAACTGCTGTGCTGTATCCAGCGACAACTGTGGGTCGCATAGCAGTGTGCGTTTTTCACCGCACACAGTTGCCAACGCATCAGTGACAACCTAACGCCTGTTGTTCAAAGCGTTAGGTCCACTGTGCAAAAGGCTTTGCTACTGTGCTTGAACCGCAACTGCTGTGCTGTATCCAGCGACAACTGTGGGTCGCATAGCAGTGTGCGTTTTTCACCGCACACAGTTGCCAACGCATCAGTGACAACTTAACGCCTGTTGTTCAAAGCGTTAGGTGCACTGTACAAAAGCCTTTGCAACTGTGCGTGACACGCAACTGCTGTGCTGTATCCAGCGACAACTGTGGGTCGCATAGCAGTGTGCGTTTTTCACCGCACACAGTTGCCAACGCATCAGTGACAACCTAACGCCTGTTGTTCAAAGCGTTAGGTCCACTGTGCAAAAGGCTTTGCTACTGTGCGTGAACCGCAACTGCTGTGCTGTATCCAGCGACAACTGTGGGTCGCATAGCAGTGTGCGTTTTTCACCGCACACAGTTGCCAACGCATCATTGAGAAATATGCCTGGTAGACCAAGAAAAGGCATACGTGGCCCTGCTGCGGAAAGGGGCACAGCTTCTAGGGTGTCTAGAGGCAGGGGTGGACGTGGTGGTCAGTCCTCAGCCAGGCCACCATTTGGATTGTTCTCCGGCAGTGGCCAAGCTATACGTCCACAGTATGTACAGGAGGTGGTGGACTATATGAACAAACCCTCATCATCGGCATCATCTGCAACTACAGTGACCCAGGCAGAGAAAAGTGGTCAGTCTTCTGCAGTTGTCAGAACAAATACAGATGAGTCCATGTCCACCTCATGTCCTCCCTTAGACCCAATTTCAGACATGGCAGAGGAGTCAGCTGAGCTGTTTGACCACAGTGTCGGCCATCTACTCCAGCCTGATGCTCAGTCCTTTATGGAGTCTGATGTTGGGTCTGAGTTTGAGGAGGAGGCAGAGCAAACAAGAGGGGAGAGCAGACGGCCCGCTCCATCTAAGGCCGCACCTGTTGTCTCCCAGGCCAGGCCTGATGCTCAGTCTTTGATAGAATCAGATGTTGGGTCTGAGGTTGAGGAGGAGGCAGAGCAAACAAGAGGGGAGAGCAGACGGCCCGCTCCATCTAAGGCCGCACCTGTTGTCTCCCAGGCCAGGCCTGATGCTCAGTCTTTGATGGAGTCAGATGTTGGGTCTGAGGTTGAGGAGGAGGCAGAGCAAGCAAGAGGGGAGAGCAGACGGCCTACTCCATCTAAGGCCGCACCTGTTGTCTCCCGGGCCACTATACACACCTCATCTTGCTGGGCCTTTTTTGAGACATCCCATGCAGATAAAACAGTTGCGATCTGCAAGATTTGTAAGAAGGGTATAAAACGTGGCAAAAATGTCAACCACCTGGGTACAAGCTGCCTAAACAGGCATTTGACAACCCACCACTCGGCCCGTTGGCAGGAGCATTTAAAGAACCCACAAAAGGGCCAAAGATTGGTCAGTCGGCCTCCTAGTTCTCCTCGCGCTCCTCCTCATGCTCCATCTGCTCCACCTGCTCCACCTGCACATCAGTCTGTTCCTGGCCCTGCTATAGTCACTCGTCACCTGTTGGCAGCCTCCACTGGCAGGGATGATGATATAGCAGGCAGTGTCGCATCTACCTCCAGCACACCACCAGCTGTATCATCTAGACGCCAAATTTCGATTCCACACATGCTGGAACGAAAAAAAATGTATACTCCCCGCCACCCACATGCCCAGCGTCTAAACAGTAGTTTGGCTAAACTACTGGCTCTGCAACTATTACCATTTAACCTGGTAGAGTCTGCTCCCTTCCGTGACTTCGCAAAATGTGCAGTTCCACAGTGGCAGGTGCCAAGTCGGCATTACTTTTCCCGTAAGGCCCTGCCATCCCTATACCAACATGTGGAAGGCAATGTAGTGTCATCCCTGGCCAAGTCAGTCAGCCGTAAGATACACTTGACGGCTGACACTTGGTCAAGCAAACATGGGCAGGGACGGTACATTTCTGTCACTGCTCACTGGGTGACACTGCTTGCCAGTGGAAGGGATTGTAGCCAGGGCTCGGTGCTGCAGCCAGTGTTGCCCCCACGTCTGCAAACAGCTGGTGGTGTCGCTGATCCGGGTAGATCGATCACTTCTACCCCCTCCTGCTCCTCCTCCTCTACCTCCTCCATGCCCTCCTCTGCAGAATGGTCCTTTGAATATGATGAGATACCACGTAAACGTTCAAAGGGCTATTCTATGTCTCAGGCCAAAAGGTGTCACGCAGTGCTGCAGCTTGTGTGTCTAGGGGACAGGCAGCACACTGCCCCTCAGATTCTTGGGGCTCTGCAGGCACAGGCCCAGAGGTGGTTGACACCACGCCAGCTGCAGCCAGGGATGGTGGTTACTGATAATGGGTCAAACCTCCTGGCCGCCCTTCGTCAGGGAAAGTTAACCCATGTGCCATGCCTGGCGCATGTCCTGAATCTCGTGGTACAGCGGTTTTTGAACTCGTACCCGGGAATGCAGGATGTGCTAAGGATGGCAAGAAGGGTGTGCAGTCACTTCAGGCGGTCGTACAGTGCCACTGCACGTTTGGCCGAAGTGCAGCGCGAGTTTCACCTGCCGGTACACCGCCTCATCTGTGACATGCCCACCCGCTGGAACTCCACCTTGGCTATGCTGCAGCGCCTGTACACGCAGCAGAGGGCCCTCAATGAATACCTATGCGAGTACGGCACCAGCACTGGCTCTGCGCGCCTGGGCTTCTTTTCACCACGGCAGTGGCTTTTGATTAAGGATGCATGCGCTGTCCTCTCGCCATTTGAGGAGGCCACAAGGATGGTCAGCCGGGACAGCGCATGCATCAGTGACACCCTACCGGTACTGTTTTTGTTGGAGCACACTCTGCGTGGCATTATGGACAGGGCACTGGAGGCAGAGCAGCAGGAGGAAGAGGAGGACTTCCTTGCCTCTCAAGGCCCCCTTTATCCTGAGAATCCTGACCCCATTATGCCTAGCTCCCAGAGGCCCGAGCAGGATCCAGGGGTGGAAGAGGAGGAGGAGGACGATTCTGCGGGAACTTTTGCAGGGTTTGAGGAGGAGGAGGAGGAAGACATGCGGCAATCTGCAAGGCCTAGTTTGACTCCCTCGGGACACTTTGGAGTAGTACGTGGCTGGGAGGAGGAGGAGCCCGTTGAAGATAATGTCGTTATGAGTGACCCCGAGGAGTCAGCTTCTCAGGCCTTCGCTAATTTGCGACGCATGGGAAACATCATGCTCCAGAGCCTGCGAAAGGACCCCAGAATCAAGGCCATTAAAGAGACTAACCACTATTGGTTGGCCACCCTACTTGACCCCCGGTACAAGTGTAAAGTCTCGGAGCTTTTCCCATCCACCCATAGAGTCCACAGGATCAAATCCCTTGAGGACAGTCTCAAGAGGAATCTGGTGAACATGTTCCCCGACTCCCGTAGGGTGCAGGGGCGGGGACAACCTACCATGGATTCTACTGGTGGTCACGAGAGGAGCGTTGGAGAAGGCGTGCGGTTGACGGATGCCTTTCGGTCTTTTTTTAGTCCTCACCGCCCAGGCCTCTCAGCTGCCACATCGCATCGACACCGTCTGCATCACATGGTGGACGATTACGTGAGGGCACAAAGTGACACAGAGGGCTTTTCATGTGACGAATCCGATCCACTGGCATACTGGGTCTTAAGATTAGACCACTGGCCAGAACTGGCCCAGTATGCCATGGAGTTGTTGGCCTGCCCTGCTTCCAGTGTCCTATCGGAACGGGCATTCAGCGCAGCAGGAGGATTCGTCACAGACCATCGAACTAGACTCTCCACCGACTCAGTCGACCGTTTGACATTCATTAAGATGAATCAGTCGTGGATATCAAGCTTTGATGCACCTGATGCAGACCTTGTAGACTAGGCTATCGTTGTGATGTGGCAGTTGAGCCTCAGTTTAAGCCTGGACCATGGTGCCACCCTCAAACCCTCCTCTCATTCTCTTTACGTTCACAGAACCTCATTTTGGTTATGACAAAAACGACAATGTTTGCGCACCTGTTCCACAGGTGCACACCTTTACAATTTTTGGGCCTCCTTCAACACCAGCTCTTTGGGGTTAAGGTGGGGAGGCTATGCTAAAACAAAAACGACAATGTTTGCGCACCTGTTCCACAGGTGCACACCTTTACAATTTTTGGGCCTCCTTCAACACCAGCTCTTTGGGGTTAAGGTGGGGAGGCTATGCTAAAACAAAAACGACAATGTTTGCGCACCTGTTCCACAGGTGCACACCTTTACAATTTTTGGGCCTCCTTCAACACCAGCTCTTTGGGGTTAAGGTGGGGAGGCTATGCTAAAACAAAAACTACAATGTTTGCGCACCTGTTCCACAGGTGCACACCTTTACAATTTTTGGGCCTCCTTCAACGCCAGCTCTTTGGGGTTAAGGTGGGGAGGCTATGCTAAAACAAAAACGACAATGTTTGCGCACCTGTTCCACAGGTGCACACCTTTACAATTTTTGGGCCTCCTTCAACACCAGCTCTTTGGGGTTAAGGTGGGGAGGCTATGCTAAACAAAAACTACCATGTTTGCGAACCTGTTCCACAGGTGCACACCTTTACAATTTTTGGGCCTCCTTCAACACCAGCTCTTTGGGGTTAAGGTGGGGAGGCTATGCTAAAACAAAAACGACAATGTTTGCGCACCTGTTCCACAGGTGCACACCTTTACAATTTTTGGGCCTCCTTCAACACCAGCTCTTTGGGGTTAAGGTGGGGAGGCTATGCTAAAACAAAAACTACAATGTTTGCGCACCTGTTCCACAGGTGCACACCTTTACAATTTTTGGGCCTCCTTCAACGCCAGCTCTTTGGGGTTAAGGTGGGGAGGCTATGCTAAAACAAAAACTACAATGTTTGCGCACCTGTTCCACAGGTGCACACCTTTACAATTTTTGGGCCTCCTTCAACACCAGCTCTTTGGGGTTAAGGTGGGGAGGCTATGCTAAACAAAAACTACCATGTTTGCGAACCTGTTCCACAGGTGCACACCTTTACAATTTTTGGGCCTCCTTCAAAGCCAGCTCTTTGGGGTTATGGTGGGGAGGCTCCGCCAACACCAAAACTACCATGTTTGCGCACCTGTTCCACAGGTGCACACCTTCATAATTTTTACGCCTTCTTCAACACCAGCTCTTTGGGCTTACAGTGGTATGGCTCCGCCAACACCCAAACAACAATTTTTGCGCACCTGTCACACAGATGCATATCATTGTAATTTTTTTCCTTACAAAGGCAATTATTGCTTTCATTACCAGCACTTTCATAGGGATATGGTGTCAAGGCATCGTCCGCACCACCAAATGCCCAATTTTTAAGCATCCTTTACTTCTATTCAAAGTCAAGAGACAACAGTATTCATCCAAAACATCTCTAATCTTGTTCACTCTGCACTACATTGTGGCCCCTACCCCTAACCCTCAATGTATCCGTGCATATATGTCTGTTTCTTGTGAGATTTCAAGTTAAAGTGCACCAAACACCATTTTACATGAAATAAAGTGCAATTACATACATCTTTGGACTTCTTGAAACATTTGGTAATAAAAGCCCCATTGTGGAAATACACCCGTTAATTATATGCACATTTAAAGAGACAGCACCTTTTTCCAAAAAAACCTCTAATCTTGTTCCCAGTGCACTGCATTATGTCCCCATCATACACATTGGCTGAGCCGTTGATTAGGAGCAAAAGAAAGGTGCGGTTAAGCAAAAAAGTCATTTTTGAAGGTTTGGTATGCTGTAATTCTGGTTCTGGACATGCTACAGAGCTGAAACTTCACAGGTACAACTTTTAGACCCCCCAGACACTAAATCCAAAGAAATCTCTTTTTTTTTTTTTTTTTAATTTTTTCAATAATTGGCTATCTATCAAAAACGACAATTTTTAAGAACTTTTTTTTGTGTGATTAATAGTCCCTGGGGCATGACCCAGAACCCTAGGCACTTTTTAGGGGCATTTATTGGGTTTTAGGGCTTAAAAATGGTGTTTTTTGATTACAGAAGTTCGGGTCCCATTGATTTCAATGGGGTTCTGAAATCCGAACCGAACTTTCGTGAAGTTCGGGTGTTCTGGTCGAACCGAACTTTTCAAAAGTTCGATCATCCCTACTATTGAGTTGAGGTCAAGACTCTGTACAGGCCAGTCATTTTCCTCCAACCCAAAACCCGCTCATCCAAGTCTTTATGGACCTTACTTTGTGCACTGGTCCAAATCATTTGACAATATAGTGTAAGTCTGTCACAATGTGTTAAGGCTAGTACACACTATAAGAAAATCGTGCGAACATTTTCATCCAAAGAATTTTCGTATGATTTTCGTATAGTGTCTACACAACTTTTGACAGACAATACTGAATTTTCGTACGAAAATTCTCGAAGGGACAATTGCCCAAATTTTTCTCGTATGGAAAAAAACTCGAACGATTTTCGTTTAATGTGTACCATTTTTGTACGATTTTTGTACAAGAAAAATCAGAGGGAAAAAGACTGCGCATGATAAGAAACAATAAAAAAAAAAAAAAAAAAAGCCTTTGTCGTACAATAATTTGCGTATGAATTTTTGGTCATCGTTTCCGATTTGCTGTGGAACAACGATAAAAATCGGCGATCATTCGCCCGATTTTCTCATAGTGTGTACCCCACTTTAGTATGTGGTGTGTTTAGCACACTATGACATTAACCTGCAGGGGGGGCTTTTTTTTTTTTTTTTAAAGAATGTTTACTACAGCTTTAAATTTCTAAATGGATTTAAATAAAGTTCAGTCCTTCTTATATTCACCATGTAGCACAGTCGATAGTTTTAGGTAAAAATCTATTAAGAAAATTATGCAGCACAAATCCTTACCAGGGGAAATGACCATATGCAACGTTGCTTTGATAAAAAAAAAAAAAAAACAAAAAAAACTGTTAATTGCAATTACTTTTCGCCTATGATTTATATGCTCAACATTGACACATTTCTACATCAGGAAAGCGACAACAAAAAAGTAGAAAGCATGCAACTTTTTGCCTCCAGCCAGCCCAACTTTGTTATTAACATATTCATGTTAAACATTAAGCATTATGTGGGAACATTAATAAAAGTTTTAAAATTCAATCATTGCTTTAAGTTTTTTTTTTTTTTTTCTTGCAGGAAATTGATAAATGTTTCTATTAACTAATAACCCGAGAATCAACAGCCTTATAATGCTGGTTTATTCTGCCTGGAAAATTAGGCAATCCATCATGACTGATTTGTTCTCATTTCCTCCTGCAAATAAGTGAGATGAAAACTTTTAAACCAATAAGATAATGTACTTAAGAAATTCTGCTGAGAGATAAATGTACTAGGTTGCCAATAGCATCAGCTACAAAAATAAAATACAAATGCAATCACTGTGAATCTACATAGTTTGTGCACTGCAGAAACAGAAAAAAAAATATGTTATCTAGTATAGGAGCTTGCTGTCAAGCCCAACTCACACAAACAGCTAGATATACTGTATTGTTT
The DNA here is from genome assembly GCF_965119305.1 of Pelophylax lessonae. Classification (NCBI taxonomy): domain Eukaryota; kingdom Metazoa; phylum Chordata; class Amphibia; order Anura; family Ranidae; genus Pelophylax; species Pelophylax lessonae. The sequence goes on from NC_138772.1 coordinate 330,956,769, forward strand.
GAATTAATTTATAGAAGATGTTTTATCTGCCAAAGGATTTTTAATTACGACCACCCTACTCTGACATTTTCACAGCCTAACCGGACAGAAAGTTGGTGACCTTGCTTTTTTTTTTGCTGTGGTTAAACTATCTAATTTGGTCATACCTTAGTCCTTGGCCTGTGCTTGGACAGTGAAAGGGCAGCAGCAGACTGGGGAGGTTATCAGTTTTTTCTCACCTCATCTCAACATGGGCCAGGACAAGAGGTGGGCAGGAGGGGCGGATTCCCTGGGCAGGAGGGATATCGTGAGGTGGGTATGGCCATGAGGAGATTGAGGGGAGAGGATTTGTGTTGGGAGGGCGAATTTGAAGGGCTGTAGGGGGTAAGAATTGTTCTAGGAGGGGAAATTGGCGGGGGGGGGGGGGTCAGGAGGGTAGGATAGGGGGAAGAGTATTTGTTTTGGGAGGAAGAATTTGAAGGGCTGTAGGGGGGTAAGAATTGTTCTAGGAGGGGAAATTGGCGGGGGGGTCAGGAGGGTGGGATAGGGGGAAGAGTATTTGTTTTGGGAGGAAGAATTTGAAGGGCTGTAGGGGGTAAGAATTGTTCTAGGAGGGGAAATTGGGGGGGGGGGGGGGTCAGGAGAGTGGGGATGGGGAAGAGGATTTGTGCTAGGAGGGGAGATTTGGGGGTTTAAAGAAGTGATATGGTAGAGGTGATTTGTTCTGGTAGGGATAATTTGGAGGTATTTGTGCTAGGAGGGGAAGTTTTTTTTTTGGGGGGGGGGGGGTTGTGCTAGGAGGGGGGATTGAGGCAGGGAACTTGTGCTCGGAGGGGGTATGTGGAGTGGGGGGGGGGGAGGATGTGTGCTAGGATGATTCAGTGATTTTGTTTTTGTTTTTTGTCAAGTGGATTGTGCTGAAGGGGTTTGGGTAGAGAGAGAGACTTTAAACTGGGAGGGGGGATGGGGGACAAAGATTTGTGCTGGGAGGGGGGATTTCAGCAGGGGTGTGAATTTGTCCTGGTTGGGGGGAATTTATGCTTAGGGGATAAGCATGCAAATTAGTGCTCAATTTTTTTGGAAGGGGAATTTTTGCTGACACATCCTGGGGAAGGGGTGCACAGTTTAGCATGTTTGCCCTGGGCTCTAGATCAGTGGTCCTCAACCCTAGCCTACAGGGCCCACTAACAGGCCAGATTTGCAAGATAACTGAAATACATCCCAGGTGATATCATTTGCTGCTCAGTGATTGCAGTACTCTAGTTTGCATCTCCCCAAGGTAATACTTAAAATCTGGCCTGTTAGTGGGCCCTGAGGACCGGAGTTGAGGACCACTGCTCTAGATGACCTTGTCCTGTCACTGATCTCAGCATGTTCTTAGTCAGCACATCTGCCTACACAAAAGGCTGATTTGCCCTTAGGCCCAATTCACACTTTGTGTAGTGGGGACGCACATCCCTAATCATGATTTTTTTTGGGGGTGATTTACACGTTTCTAAATATTCAATATAATTAAATTACTATTATTAAATTTTGTTATAATTAAATTAAATATTCAAGCACATTTGAATGGGCTGCCCTATGCTTGCTTTCGTGATGATCTTCGCCCACGTTTTTGGGCAATGAGCATTGCGCAATTATATTCACATGCGGTTTGACACAGTTTTCATGCGTTTTTGTTGCACGACAATTGCTGCAAATTGTACTGTGTTTTGGGTGCCATTAGGACTGAATGACGCCCAAATGCCTGTCTCACTTTTTGTTGCGTTATTTTAGTGTGATTTGGAATCGCAGGCAGAATCTTCTGATTTTGTCTATGATTCCAAATCACTAGGTGTGGATAGGGCCCTATTGTTGACCCTTCCTCACTACATCTGAAGTATACTGTGCAGGAGTTTGAAGAGAATGGTAAAAAGGGATTTGGACTTTATATTAGTTGGATTTTAAAATAGAATGAAGGGTAATAGTTGTGTTGATAAATAAAATTTAAAGCGGAGTTCCACTCATTTTTGTGTTTATTAAAAGTCAGCAGCTACAAAAAGTGTAGCTGCTGACTTTTAATAAACCAAACAAACAAATGGTCCAGGCGCTAATCCTTTAGAAAGGTTCCAGAAGGGCCATAAAGCCAAATGGCTGTGGTGATACTGGTAAAGATAATAGCTGTTACACCCAGGCTGCCAAATCCCTAACACGGGATGATGTGTAAACTGTCAAGACTGTGAAAAAGAGGGATGGCGCGCTGCGGTGTACATTATGGTAAATCTGCATAAATAAAAGTTACTGGCAAGAGAGTATTAAAATATCTCATGAAAGTTTTAATGGATGCAAAAGTAAGATAAAATAAGGTCAAAGCAAAGTTAAAATAACAGCCAAACCAATCCTGTGGTCTCGGGTATCACCCTGGGGTGTTGTGGGAATCCCATGTTGTGGATGGCAGGACGATCCAGACCCAAAAGATGGTGACAGGAGGGGAGAGATGGTGTGCAACTCCCGAAGTGCAGAAGGATGACACTGCGGCTGGAGAGGACCTGATAGGTACTGTGTGCGGCCGCTACACAGACCTAGAGCCGTATCCCTCGTGGTTGCCGGAATTGTTGCACGGATGACGTCCCCGGAAGTGACGACCAGACCTCCAGTGGAATGCTTGACTGGATAAGGAAGGTGACATGCACACTTCTGGTTGCCGCAACTACATGTTTCACGTGCATGCGCTTTGTCAAGTTGCGGCAACTGGCAACCAGAAGCTATTTAAAGCCTTAATTAGGGGCGGAATAAAGGCAATCGGCCAATAACAAAAAAGAAAAGAAAAATAAAGGAGGAAAAAAGGAAAAGGGAATCCCAAAGCAGCCCTGGGGATATGGAGACATTGGTAAATTCCATTACATGATCAATTATAATGCCAAGAGTAAAGCATAATACATAAATTGCAGTAATGTATTTTTCCCTACAGATTTTCTTATCGTGTGTACGGGCCTTTAGACAGGACAATTCGGTTGGTAGCAGGATAGCTTTGGAGTTGAGCTGGGAATATTCTTTGGTTTTGTTTGACATGCATTTTCCTTCCATGTGCCCCTTGCTGCGAAAGCCAGTTCTAACTGTGTACAGGGGCCATTTGTTTGCACTGTTTGAATACTGGGGAGGGGATGCACTGAACTCCTTTGCTGCCATTGTGCTATGTGCTGGGTGTCCAGTGTGTCCCTGTACCTTTAGGGAGGGGTGGGCTCCTTCCAGGCTCACCTTCCCTCTGCCTATCTATTATAATGCATGTGCTTCTACCAGGGCTGCTGTTAAAAACCGCGGGGCCCCGTACAGACTACCTGGCAGGGCCCCCCCAAGAAAATATGAAAGATATATTTAGCTAAAATTACAAAAAAATCACTATTAGCAGACACAAATATAACATAACTCACATAATTCCTGCTAAATCTAAAAAAAAAAACTATGTTAATAAATAAAAATGAAGAGGAGATTAAAAAAATATACAGGCTGGGCAGTTGGAGCTCCTGGATCAGAGAGACAGGGAGAGAAACCAAGTTACAAATAAACTCCTGAGCAGAGATAACATTATAGCCAGTGCTGGGAGGGGGGGGGCACACAGGAAGGGGGATTAGTGAGGGACAACTGTCTTTCTCAGCAGATGAAAGCTGATAGCAGGGAGAGGGACAGATCAGATTCAGGTGCTGGAGGAAGATTTCTGTATTTGTTGTCCATCACTAATCCCCCTCCCTGTGTGGGCCCCCCTGTGTGCTCGGGCCCCCTACAAGAGGGCTGGTGGTCCCCCCCTATCAGCGGCCCTGGCTTCTACTATGGAGGCTCTCAAAAATGTATAGAATTAAAACTGTGGATAATAAAGTACTGGGGTGCCTTGTTGTGGTCTCTGCAGCTAACGCATGCCCTGTATTTGCAAATGTGTGCTAACTAAACCCCTGTTTTTAACACAAACTGTTAGACAGAAAATTTTGGTTGGTAGCAGACTGGTTGGCAAGTTGAGCTGAGAATTTTATTTTTTCTGGCTTTGTTTAACTGTCAAGCCAAGTACTTTTAAGGATACTTTTTGGCTATGAAAAAAGTGACATTTTTACAAGGAGGAATTTCTGTTTCTCAGGATAAAAAGCTATTGTGTCTTTGTCTAAGCAAAATTTCCAATGAACTGCAAGCAAAAAAAAAAAAAACAATGAAAAAACAGAACTAGAAGTGTTTTTTTGCTCAAGAAAGATACAGTGTATTCTTAAGTAATACAATTATTCTTTTACATTTTTTCAACTGTTTTCACAGTCTGCAAAGTATTAACGATTTCCGATTTTTCTTCCATGGAAGGCATTAGGTTTTGTGAATATGTAACACCATGACAGCCCGGAAATTAGCATTTTCAGCAAATGATTTCTGTAATGACATACATGCTTTCAGGCCTACAGTAAAACTTAATAGGAATATTACATCCTGAAGAGTAAATAATGTAAAAAAGCATGCAAAGTGCTGTGGAATATATTGCTGCTACAAAAAATAGTGTAACGAATGAACAGAAAATATAAAATATGAGCAGAAATAGCAAATCCAGATACGCAAGGGAGAAGAGGGGAAGGGGAGTTGGACATATGGGGGATGAAACCAAGTGTATCTGGATACATAGGGATTTAATTGTGCCTTCAAAAATCCTGTATACACACTAATGCAAGATAAGTGAGGAAAAAAAGAGGAATTTTTTGTATTTATATAAAAAAGTATCAAAATGTATTTATATATCAACAAAATAGCACATGAGTAAAAATAGATATAGATATTCATAGTGCATAATACAATACAGTGCTCCACAAGTTGGAGATGTATATACAAGTTCAGTGCTGGATCAGTGCTTGGATCCAGCACTGAACTTGTATTTACATCTCCAACCTGTGGAGCACTGTATTGTATTATGTACTATGAATATCTATATCTATTTTTACTCATGTGCTATTTTGTTGATATATAAATACATTTTGATACTTTTTTATATAAATACAAAAAATTCCTCTTCCCCCTCTTCTCCCTTGCGTATCTGGATTTGCTATTACTGCCAATTTTTGTTAGGGGACGGTGCCACGATATCTGATTAGCCACACTCCTTTTCACACAATCTCCACAATATAAAATATGACTTCATAATAATTTACAGTTTATTATACGCTATCTTCACAAATTGCTATAATAGGTTAATTACTGGTATATTGCATAACACAAAAGCAATACACATCTTTAACAGCTGTGCAAAATAACATGGTAAGCACCTTAATATCAAACTATAAATAATGTATTAATTAGTTTAGTTCCATTTATTGTTTTCACAATAAGGGAGATCTTCAGTCCTGAAATTTGTAAGAATTCTAGTGCTTCTTGCTAAAGGTAAAGCCTTAAAGATTTGGGGCAAATGTGGTTTAAAAGGAATATGTGGTGTTTTTTTTTTTTTTTACAGGTGTCCTTTATCTATTATGATCAAGATTAAGAAAATAAAATGTTAAACTTCATCATCATTTGTATCTCTATATAGGCAATAAAAAGAAAAGTCTTTGGTTTACAGACTCCATAACTCAAGCTGCAGTTTACACCAAGAAGTGGATAATTTTCAGTGACTTGTCCTTTAGTTCTCCGTCTGAAGTTTCAGACTATGAAGTCACAAGGAATCCAGCAACTTCTATGATGTCTCTTTACTTAACCCATGGTGTGTAAGGAGTTTTTTTTTGTTATCACATATTATTAAATGCATAATTTTTTGATGTAACAACTAGATTGAGAGACTGAGAAACTGAAAGGAAATTCTCTCTGAAAAGAAAACCACTGCACTGTGGTAATACATTTTTTTGTGAATGCCACCCTATTGGCTGTTTCTTGCAGCAGATAAGACCACAGAGCACAGTGGAAGACACAGATCAGGTAATATATCAAAAAGCTTTTTTCCTCAATGCCGCGAAACCCAACAGTGTAGGCAGCAATACAATTTTTATAATTAATTAATTAATAATTTTTTTTGCAAATATGGACTGTTAATTTTTCAAATTAACAGGGTCACTTGCAAAGTCTTAAAAAAATTGACCAAAAACCATCATTCCCTAAGATCTTAGCACCCTTCAATTGACATAGAAATTAGGGTTGCACTGATACCATTTTTACACAAGTATTCATCGATACGGAGTACCAATACCTTTGCGGTGTGATTTTGAGCCCATACAAAATGAACGGGCTCAAATCATACTGCAAAGACTCGCATGGGATTTGAACAGGAATGCGGTGCAATTCCTGTCTGAATCGCATACGATTCTGTGGGAACCCAGGCTGAAGTCACTATGACAAGCCTGGGTTCCCACAGGAGTGATGCCGGAAACCACATACAACTGGGACAGGAATCACACTGCATTCCTATTCAAATTGCATGCAATTCTTTGCCGTTTGATTTGAGCCCATTCATTTTGTATTGGCTCAAATCCCACCACAAAGGTATCGGTTTTAGGTAGCGGAGCATTTATCAGCCAGCCAGTAAAGAAAAAAAAACTTTTACTGCCTAACAACTGTAGGCAGGCATTGGGTTTTAGGCGGGTATTGTCTAATATAATTCTCATGTGGATGATTTATTTGACAGTGGTACACATCATGGACTTTTAAAAAAAAAAATTAAATATTGTGTTTATTATTTTTTTTTTGTGTACAATTTTTCAGAATAATTAGTACCCCTTATGCATTCACATAGAAGCTGTATCTGGCAGGATCTTGTTGTTAAAGGGGGTTTCCAGATTCTGATAAGCCCCCCTCTCGCAGACCTTCTGTAATCACTGTAGGCAGGAATGAGTCACTGGTTATTAGGTTTAGGATGACGGCAGTTGCTGGTTCCCTGACAAACCGTATGTAATGTATGTGATGTAATGTATGTGATGTAATGTATGTGTGACCCCTCTTCTAAATGACAAGATAAATAAATACTGTATTATTTACAAGATAACAAAAATTCACATTTTTCGTATTTAAGAACGTTTTTTGTTGCAGACAAGAATTGTTTTCGTTGCCCTTTTCTTATTTAGGGTCTTTCTTTTGTTTCTGATCATGGGGTTTCTTGGTCACTTTATTTTATTGATTGGTATAGGAATACCATGCTAATTACACGAAAAGCATTCTTTCTGTTATCAAATGAGAAAAAATCTCACTCAATTTTCTTCTGAAACTTCTGTCTGAACTGACATGATTGGATGTTAGAAGCTGTGTACTAACGATTAGATTATTGAATGATCTTTCTGATTGCGGTTATTTATTTATTTTTTTGTCAGATTTTCTCTTTGTGTGTACTGGGCATAAGACTTCCTTCTCGCCTTAGGGGGTTTCTCCAGAGTCCTGTTGATTGGCCCTGGGGATTGCAGTGGGCAGTAATACTGCTGACTCCTCCTAGCCAGTTTGCAGGACTATGGCAGGATGAGAAGAGGAGGAGGAGGAGCAGGAAAAGAGTGCATTATCAGAACTTGCAGAAACTGGTTGGTTTGTGCTTGGAAAGTAGAAGAAGAAAAATTCAGTAATCAGATTTAATGATCCTGAGAAGGGTAGGAAGAGAAAGGCTTTGCCAGGCACTTCACCACCTCCTAGAAAGAGGGTAAGGTAACATTAGCAAGGCTTTCCAACTTCTAATACCTCACCTTACAGAACTCCTACCTGTCTTTTTAGGCTTGCCTGTAATTTTTTTTGGAAGTCATTATTTTGGGAAGGATGGGCAGCATTATTCTGCTGACTCCCCTCCCCCTGGCCAAAGAATATCACCCCTCTATTTGCTTCTGCCTCCTCTTCTTCCTGCATTATATAAAGCCAGGAAATATATAGTCAAATAATTTCTCCTTGTAGCTATGTATGAAAAGTGAAATATTATACGGGGGAAGCAAAGGAGTTCTAGATGGGCTTGGCCTCTGCGTTTACAGCCTGACCACCAAAAATACTGAAAAAAATATATAATCACAAAAAAAAAAGAAAACTAAATTGTGGAAAATGGCCAGAATTTAGTATCAAGATTCACCTCATATAGACTTCAATAGGGTTCACTGGTAAGTTTGGATTTCACAGTTTATCCAAACCACTTCTTCAGTTCTAATGAGCTACCTATGTAAATATGAATGCTGCTCATTAGAGCTGAAGAAGTGGTTAAAACACCCATGAAACTTTTTTAGCATTACAGAACAAGTCCAGTTGAACGTGACTAACTACTACGAGCTATGTAAAGTACAGCAAATCATGCGGGTTAATTTAGTAGAGGCAAATAGGGTATTCAATTTGCAAGAGAAGTTGGACTTTGCAATAGAATTTTCCCCAGAGCATTGTAATGCTCTATTGACTTCCATGATTCGGAAGTAAAAATACTGTTTTTTGTAATTTTTCTAGCACTAAGCTCTGGGGCAAAATTCCTTGCAACGTGCATTTTCCCTGCAAAGTAAGCAGCTTATTTGCCCCATCAACACCATTGTCACCTAAACCAACTAGCTACTCTGGGTTGTCTTGTCTTACTTCTTTTAGGTCAGGCACACACAGGCCGAATGCCAGGGGACATTTGTCAGTTCAAAAAACCTTGGCCGACAATTGACCTGTGTGTATATCGGTCTGTCCGACAGAAGCCGGCTGTTTGGCTGGCTTCTGTCGGATGAGCATGCTGGAAAACCAGCAGCCGACTGAATCCCAATCAGCGCTCTCCGCCAATGGCAGAGAATGCTGATTAGAGTTCCCCTGTCAGAACACAACAGCTCAGCAGGGGAGATCACTGTACCTACTTTGCATAGTGTGTACCCAGCTTTACACATCTTTGTCATTTTATGCAGTACCTTATTATAAAAGCCAACTGGACTGGGTGATAAGGGCAGACTTTAGTGCAGTCAGGACAAGAAAAGATGAAAAAGAAAATTTGTTTTGTCTGTATCCTTTTCAGTGCTTGCATATTACCGTGCGCTTTGTTAAATATGGCATATTTTTTTATACTAACAATGAAAAGTTATTTGTTTTTAAATATTGAATGCTGAAACATTTTTACATGGTTTCAGCTATGTTCGAATCATTCATAGATGGTTTATTCTTATCCGCCTGTTTTTGATTACATTACCTTTGTAATTTAACTAGTACAACAATTATTCTAACAAATTTAACATTTCAGGCAAAGATTAGGAATTTCCTATAAAAGAAGTAAGGTTCTTTGTATTTAATTTTTATTATAAGAATTCATTTGTCAAGCAACTATGCTAAAATCAACTTTGTAGCCTATACCTGCTTGTTATTTTTTAATAGTGGCTATAAAAATGTGAGCTATATCAATATATGGCTCACACGCTTATCAAAAATATGTAAACAAAGTTAAGGAATAATTCAGGAGAAGATAAAGAAAATAGTCCAACACATGTCTTTCATCGTTTTATGATTAAACAATTTCTGTCCAGATACAGATTTATTTAACATTAACAATGTTAGAAAAATGGACACACATTTCTATAGCAAATAGAATTCACAGCCAAAGTTCTAACACAGTTTAAGAGGTGAATACAAATGGCTGAATGACTAACTCAAATCTGAGGCAATTACTAGGCCATTATCCGTTTTGACTATATAGAAACAACAGGGTTTTTTTTTTTTTTCGGGTCGGACTATACAGGCCAGGAGGAGTACTCGCAAACCATATCAATAAAAATGAATTCACATTTTATTACACATATAGTAGATGCCAACATGCCTCTTCTCATTTATTGCACATTATCCCAAATACAAACAAAAACATGGATATATATATATGTCATGGCTATGAGATAGGCACCATACATATAAGTTCCTCAAAGGAAAAAAAAGCAAAATGCATTGGCCTTTGAGGAACTTATATGTATGGTGCTTATCTCATAGACATGATGTATATCCATGTCGTTGTTTGTATTTGGGATTATGTGCAATAAATGAGAAGATGTATGTTGGCATCTACCGTATGTTTTTTAACTATACTGTATGTGTAATAAAATGTGAATTAATTTTTGATTTATATGGTTTGTGAGTACTCATTGTGGCCTGTATAGTCCGACCCCAAAAAAAAAAAAAAAATGGCTGAATGACTGTTATGTATTTTAGGCCATTTATCTATCAAAATTCAAATGTTTAAGTGTTTTTAAGCACTAAAATCTAAAAAGAAAAAGAAAATAAGATAAAACAATTGTAGTGGAGTTCTTGTGAGCTTTGCTCATTTTGAAAATTAAGGTGATTTCTATGTTCCATCTCAGTTTATTGAAAACATTTTTCCCTACAAAATTGTTACACAAAAGTGATATACGCATACCAGAAAAAACGACAAAAACAAACAAAAAATAGGAATATTCGCAAAACAGTAAAATGTACTGCAGTAGTAAACTTTACATGATATATGACATATAAACACCCCCTGGGAACCAATACACATGTATAATATGAATTAATGTTAATACTAGTAATGAGGATTGACCAGTACAAGAACATATCTTTAAAAAAAATAAAATAAGATAGTGTACTGAGCACTTAGGGTTCATTCACACTAGCACGACTTGTCAGGCGACTTGTGCGCCTAACAAGTCGCGGTCGCTCGCTCGCCATTGAATAGTACAGGACCCGTTCTAACAGGAGCGATACAAGTCGCTCCGACTTAGAAAAAGGGTCCTGTACTACTTTGGAGCGACCTGGAGGCGACTTGCATTGACTTCAATTATGCAGCGTGCACCGCGACTTCACAGGTCGCCCCAGCAAGTCGTGTCGCGCCAGTCTGAATGGGCGCTTATTGTTAAACTTGAGAGGGAAATGGACACAGCCTCATAATACAGGCAAAATGTATAGTCCATGGCACAGTAGACTTTAGCATTAATCATCAACTCCAAAAAGGGTGTAGGTAACAGGACAGAAAGAAAGGAAAAGGAGAAGAAAAAGAGGTGATGTCTAGAATACAGTGTAACAGAAACCCCAAATACTGTATATGGCCATATACTATACTACTTATCGTTACAGAACACCTACAGTGACAAAACCAGTCCTAACTTGTGCCAAGTTGGCAGCATGCAATCCTAAGGACTGACGTATAGGACACAACATTATTGATATCCCTACTTTCCTCTGGTGCATCTACTGATTCCCCATCTTTTTCATGAGAGGGAGAGCCTACCCTATATATTGAAACTTTCACCAGAACTATAAAGGGATTTTAAGTAAGAGAGATACTTATCACAACATCTAGATATTTACATCAACTTTTAATGTCCCACTAAGACAGCATAATGTCAGCAAATCATAGATCCATCCCCGTATAAGCCAGCCTATATTTCTAATAAAGGATCATTGGTACAGATATCAACAATATGTACTAGAAATTGGTTCTGATTGCTCCCCTGTGCCCACCCCAAGCAAGGTTATTTTGGGGATTGGGGGAAGGCCGCCGCCAAGAAAACTGTTTGTATATCTTCATGGTCCTGAGGAAGCTTTATGTGAAACGGTTTGACCGGTGAACAGACAAGAACCGTATATCTGCACTATTTTGTGATATGTACCAATTTATTCTTTTTATATGTATGATATACATGACAGTGATTGTGTGGAGACATTGATCTCCTATATATGAGCTGAGCTTGAATCGGGGTCAGGCTCTATGTTTTACTGAGGTGTTTTTAAGGAATATTCAATAAATTGATTTTATGTAACAATATGTAGTTAATATATGTCTCATGTCTCATGATGTGTCCATAAAGTCCACATAAATAACAGGAGTTCCATGTGAATACCTGTTCTCTTCTAGTTTTTTATATATACAGTATATATATATGTTATTTTTATGATGTATTTGTAAATATAATCCAATAGGGAGACATTTATTTAGCATATTTAGCATAAAGATACCATTATCAATGTAAAGAAAACTACATCATAAATGTAAACATTGTAGATATCGAAGCTATATGATTTTTCCTATCTTTTTACTATATCTGGGAAGATACATATATACATTTTAAGATATCTTAATAAATGTCAAGTAAGACTTTTCTTTGCCAACATATTCCTTTTTGCTATTTATTTTCTTTATGTGTGTGTTAGCTGTGCTCATACTTGTAGGAGATGAAAAAAAAAAGAACAAATATTTCTGTGTAATTGAAACACTAACTTCAAGCCCAGATGCCCTATTAAGGTTAAAATACTGGGTCCCTGTGCTGTCCACATTTACAAATGGCACTGTAAAATAGTAACATTTAATACTCAAACAAACAATCACGCTAACCTTACAAAAATGCTCTGTTTGGCCAGTTTTGACTGTAGCTCCAGTATATATACAGTATCTCACAAAAGTGATTACACCCTTCACAGTTTTGTAAATATTTTATTATATCTTTTCATGTGACAACCCTGAAGAAATGACACTTTGCTACCATGTAAAGTAGTGAGTGTACACCTTGTATAACAGTGTAAATTTGCTGTCCCCTCAAAATAACTCAACACACAACAATTAATGTCTAAACTGCTGGCAACAAAAATGAATACACCCCTAAGTGGAAATGCCCAAATTGGGTCCAAAGTGTCAATATTTTGTGTGGCCAACATTAGTTTCCAGCACTGCCTTAATCCTCTTGGGCATGGAGTTCACCAGAGATTCACAGGTGCCACTGGAGTCCGCTTCCACTCCTCCATGATGACAGCACAGAGCTGGTGAATGTTAGAGACCTTGCCCTCCTCCACCTTTTGTTTGAGGATGCCGCACAGATGCTCAATAGGGTTTAGATCTGGAGACATGCTTGACCAGTCCATGACCTTTACCCTCAGCTCCTTTAGCAAGGCAGTGGTCATCTTGGAGGTGTGCTTAGGGTCGTTTTCATGTTGGAATACTGCCCTGCGGCCCAGTCTCCGAAGTGAGGGGATCAGCTTCAGTATGTCACAGTACATGTTGGCATTCATGGTTCCCTCAATGAACTGTAGCTCCCCAGTGCCGGCAGCACTCATGCAACCCCACACCAGGAAACTCCCACCACCATGCTTGACTGTAGGCAAGACACACTTGTCTTTGTACTCCTTACTTGGTTGCCGCCACACATGCTTGACATCCTCAGACCACAGGACATGGTTCCAGTAATCCATGTAGATGTTGAAGACAAGCAATCCATCTGCTTGTCATCAGCAAAATGTTTGCAGACTTTCTTGTGCATCATCTTTAGAAGAGGCTTCCTTCTGGGATGACAGCCATGCAGAACCATTTGATGCAGTGTGCGGTGTATGGTCTAAGCCCTGACAGGCATACCCCCCCACCCCTTCAACCTCTGCAGCAATGCTGGCAGCACTCATACATCTATTTCCCAAAGGCAACCTCTGGATATGACGCTGAGCACGTGCACTCAGCTGCTTTGGTCAACCATGGCGACTGGCGAGGCCTGTTCTGAGTTGAACCTGGCCTGTTACACTGCTGTATGGTCCAGCTACAGAAGACCCAGTGCAGACACCAGGAACCCCCTAAAAATATTAGCATAATTCAAAACGCAGCTAGCTAAATCTTATTCTAATACATCTCACTGCGATCAAACTCTAACATAAAAATTCTTTACACAAAGTCAACTTCCCCAAATACCTGACACTTTACTTGTACATTAGGATTGGATATTGCTTCTGAAGAAGTGAGGGCCACCATCAAATCTTTAAAAGCTGGGAAATGACAAGGTCCTAGTGAGTTTTCCACGTCATTCTATTCAGAAATTACTGAAATGTTAAAAGTGCACATGGTGATGATTCCCAAACCAAAAAATGATCCACACACACAACCTAATTTCAGACCGTTTTCTAAATATAGATTTAAAGATACTCACCAAGATTCTAGCTCAATGACCGAACGCCTACTTAGGCAAATATATCCATTGGGATCAAACAGGATTTATTCCAATGAGGCAAGTCAGTGATAATATTGGAAAAATACTTAATCTTATCCATATTGCTAGTACTTGAAAACAAGAGATGCTATTTTTTCAGTAGACATAGAAAAAGCATTTGATCTTGGCAATATATGCAATTCACTCTGCACAAATGGGGATTTAGGAGAAAAACTGGGTCCGACCGTGCAGGCATTATATTCAGTTCCTTCTACTTTTTCCTGGACTTCTCAATTTCCTCACTTGGGAATACATCTGACATCAAATTATACCCCTTTTATTAGGCAAATTACCCCTCACTTATCTGTAACCTTGCTACTCTGCTACTCACTTGGAACTTATTTAAAATTTGCTGGTTGGGTAGATTAACCCCCCCCCCCCCTAAAGTGGTGTTTCTTCCAAATCTACTTTTTAGTACTTCCCATTCCTGTCTCACCTGTAGTCTTATGAGCACTCCAAAACAAAATGTCGCAATCTATATGAAATACAACCCACCACAGGGTTCATAGAACTACCCTATACTGGCATAAAACCAGGGGTGGCCTGAGAGTATCACTCCTGACAACTTACTTTATGGCAGCCCAAATAGCATCTTTAACCCTTTTGCATGCACAGTCTGAGATCCCAATATGGGTTCTCTTTGATAAAGTTGATTGTAAAGAAACTGCCATTTCATTGCAAATTTAAAACCTCTACCACTAAGCCCCTCTTTAGAACAATCACTCAAAATCTGGGACTTAAATATTCTAGAAGCCTCATATCACCTCATTTACTGTTATTTGTCCTAGTGAGATGCCCAATGTTTCCACCAAGGTTGGAGACTTCGACTAGAAATACTGTACCTGGTGGCTTAGCAAGGGTTTCACAGACATCTTTTATTTGCTTATGGGAAATGGCATTAAATCATTTGATGACTTCAGAGAAAAGTTTGAGGCACTCTCGCAGAAGCTCTTCCGATACATAAAGATTCAACATCATGTTTGACCCACTCTCCCCTTGCTCTGCTGGTCTTATTTTTCTTACATATGCATGTTTTAACACATCCAAGATAAGCCAGTATATTATATGGCTCAAAGGAAAACAGAAATAAATGCAACTATTACAGAGGAGGAATGGTCAAAAATTTGCTACTCTACAGCTAAGAGCTCATATAACATTTTGGCTCTAGAAAACTCTTTCTTGCATATCAACATGTGTCCCTGGTTACTCACCCCTTCGTTTTCATGGCTGTGAACTGGAGGGAATATTTGGTGGCCATGCCCCAAGGCACATAAATTCCTTAAGCTATGGTCCCCATGGATAACTTACTCACAACCTGATCAAAACTGTTTAAATTATACTCTGACACCTTTAACATGGTACATAGCATCACTTTGTCCCAAGTGTACCCTCCCTTCCCTCTTCTCATTCCTCTCTTTCTTTCTCTCCCTCATGTAAACAAATTAACTATTTATATAATATATAATTACAGCCCTATGTTAACTATCTTGTGTTCCATTTCTATATCCTTAAAAAGCAGCCCAGTTCTTGGGCGTAATAGTAGTTATGGTTCTCACTCAACAACATTTTACAGTACATCTGCTTTACTGTTGATGTTCTTATACCCATCTTCTTTGACAGCTTGAGAGATATCTGTATCTTTCCCTTTTTGTTAACAATGATCATATATATATATATATATATATATATATATATATATATATATACACATACACTTTATTAGCAAAAGTATTGGGACACCTGCCTTTACAAGCACATGAACTTTAACAGCATCCCAGTCTTCAACTCTTCTGGAAAGACTTTCCCCAAGGTTTAGGAATGTGTATATGGGAATGTTTGACTATTCTTCTAGAAGCGCATTTGTGAGGTTAGGCACTGATATGGACGAGAAGGCCTTGCTCCCAGTCTCCGCTGGGTATTTCATCCCAAAAGTGTTCTATCGGGTTGAGGTCAGGACTCTGTGCAGGTCAGTCAAGTTTTTCTACCCAAAACCCCCTCATGCATTTCTTTATGAACCTTGCTTTGTGCACTGGTCCAAATCATTTTGTGGAGGGGGGGGTTTTGCTGTGGCGTTCTTTTTCAGGGGTTGGGCTTGGCTCTTAGTTCCAGTAAAGGGAACTTTTAAAGTGTCAGAATACATTACATTTTGGACAATTTCATGCTCCCAACTTTGTGGCAACAGATTGAGGATGGCCCCTTCCTGTTCCAACATAACTGTGCACAAAGTCCATAAAGACATGGATGTGCGAGTTTAGGGTGGATAAACTTGACTAGCCTGCACAGTCCTGAGTTCTGACCTCAACCCGATAGAACACCTTTGGGATGAATTAGAGCAGAGACTGCGAGCCAGGCCTTCTTGTTTACATGAGTGCCTGACCTCACAAATGCGCTTCAGGGAAAATGGTCAAACATTCCCATAGACACACTCCTAAACCTTGTGGACAGCCTACCCAGAAGAGTTGAATCTGTTATACCTGCACAGGGTGGACCAAATCAATATTAAACCCCACAGACTAAGACTGGAATGCAATTAAAATAAAACTAAAGGCAAAACTACTACTTTTTTAGTTTTGGTCAGAAAAGAGAAGTATTAGAACCCCTTTAAGTCTTTACTGTTGTCCGTGCCCCCATTAGGGAGATTCTCACTTTTTATTTGTCCTGTATACTATTATCATTGAAAGTGAAAGTAATGAAAATTTTGGGCTGTCCCCAGAAAAGTTATAGAGGGGAAATCTTCCAATGGGGACGCTAGTTCTGGTGACCTGGGGTCCCCAAAGGATTCCCTTAGTTTGCAGGGATTTCCTCTCACTTCTTGTTTGGCTATAGGACAGGAAGTGAAAGCAAATCTTTATATTGGGACACAGATGGTAAAAAAAAAACTCTGACAGGGGTCATAACCCTCCTTTGCTCTATACAAAGTATAGTTCTACTTTAAAGTTCATGTGTGTGCAAAGGCAAGCACCCCAATGATTTTGGTATTATAGTGTGTGTATATATCTATATGTTTATATATATATATATATATATATATATATATATATATATACTGTATGTACATACACATATACTGTATATATATATATATATATATATATATATATATATATATATATATATATATATATATATATATATATATATATGTATATATATATATATACATACATATTTGGCATGTAGAGAACTAGGGTAGAGGATCCTGTCCTGTATGAATTCACTAGGCAGCCCATACACCATTTACATTCTCAGGTCCGGGAATCCCATCTTTAGAACTTTTATATTTGCCAAGGGTCGAAGGGTTCAGTGGAATGTGTGGTAGGATTTCTGACCCTTGTCAAAGGTCTGATAAGAAAGTACTAAAGTTTACTATTAGATGTTAGGAAGAAGTGCAGTACTTTCTCATTACAGCAATTATGCTTTTAAAGTGGGCAGTCAGTTCCTTACCACAAACCACTACACCATCTTTCAGCTATTAAAGAAGATCCCTAATGGATTCTGCTTACTCATGGAACAGAAGTCTGTGAGAGAGAAGGGGGTGCTCATGCTCTGGGATGAATGGAGTATGGGTTCCTTGAGTAAACTAGTAGGAAGTCCAAAATACCCTTTTATCTATTCACTAGGAGCAAATTAATATGGATGGCAAAATAGTGATCCTTGGCAAATGTTCACTAGGCCACACATTGGACCAATACAGATCATGTCCCATATCTGGCAAATTAACACAATAATCTCTACATAATATTCCCTACCAGCTGAATCCAGTAATTGAAAAACACACAGAATTGTGGTTTATGTATGTGTCTACATGATAGTAATAAAGAGAATCATTTCTGGCTTACACTGTCACAGTATTACGTATACAGTTGATATTTGCAAATGAAGGCAGTAACCAAAGTTGTGTTGCATGGTTGTTAGAATGATTAAAATATAATAAACTAATGAGATTACTAACACTGATTTTGAACAAGACCAATTGTGTTAATTACAGTCCCCTTTACTGCAATTTGAGCTGCTGCTGAGTTTTGAAATATAATCAGTTTTAGTAATTTTATCTGATTTCTTAATGAAGTTTGCCCTGAGCAATTGCTCTATTTGTTTCTTAGCAAACAGCATGTGTCATAACTGCTTCCATTAATCTTGATTACTTTAGTTAAAATAAATAGTTATACTTGGGTGGATTTCAGGAAATATGTCTTGGTAATTTTATTAAGATACTGGTTGTGTCTTTTGTAGAGGGACATTTTTTTTTTTTATAAATCAATACATGGATTTTCACAAGATACGGTTATTAAATAGTCATATGTTGTGTAACAGAAATAATCCACAAGGTATTCGGTTGTATGGATTCCTCAGGAGAGTGCATAAAGTGTGATAACAGGGTGTCAGTAGAGAGTGTCATGTTTACTGTTCACCATATTGTATAGATTTAGTCAAAAATTACAATTTTGAGTTTATATTTTATATGACATTTTTCAGGTCCTCTTAATTTAACATTTCTTCATCTTTGTATTTTTTCCTACTTAGTAAGGTGTATCAAACTCTAGCAAGAGGGCAGAAATAAAAGGAAAGGAAAGGAACTGAAAGCAGAGAATATTTTCTAAGCTTATTGATGGCTTTTTTTTTTTTTTTTTTATCAATCAGAGACTTTGACAAGCCAATTAATTGTTCCTCATTTTTGCTGTGCATAATAAACTTCAAAGGTCACTTTGAGAACATCTGGCACGTGGTGGTAATGTTAAGTTTAAAATGAAGCCATGGGAGAAAATAAAAGACACAAAGACACACATATATATATATATATATATATATATATATATATATATACACAGTATAAAGACACACGGGCACACACACAGAAGAAAGTTAAACCAGAAAGGTTACTTCCATTATCTGAGGTTGCCTTAGGTTATACCTGTTTAAGGATGAAATTTGAAATCTCCTTACCTATATGCATTACTATTGTATTAAAAACAACTAGTAAAAGTGTATTTACAGTGGCAAATGATTGTCTCTACATCTATTACATTTACTGGCTCAGCAACCTCTTTCCAGATTTCTAAAGAGTGAATAAGTTGTTAAATGTGTGACTCACTATTGGATTCTATAGGCCATCAGTGTGATTGTGAAGAAAGCAACAGTAAATTTGTTCAGATGAATTAGCAGCCAATCATGTTCTCATTATTCTTTTAAATTGCCACAAATGTCTTGGATTAATAAATTGAAATTTGACTACTTAATTGTATTAGTCATATCTTTTACTTGTATCTTTCTCTCCACAGGTTTACAAGACGTGAAAGAAGAAGATACTATGAAAAATCATGACTTATTGTTTACAAACTATAAATAATACTGTGCATCTTATAGTAAAGCTGCATTATTAATTTTTTCAGAGGAGTGTAGTGTAGACACCCATTTGGCTGCCACAGGGTCTGTTCACTGAGCCCACTGCTAAATAGTGATGGAGCTCAGCGAACGTTGTCTAAATTCAGACTCAGAATCTGAACCTTTTTTAAAAATCAATGGGAGCTGAATATTTGATTTTAGTCCTGGCTATTTATTAAGCTAAAAATCAGGTGACTGACAAAAAAGGCATGGGGGTATGGACTCTGTCCTGGGGGAAATGCACAATAGAAAAAAAAATGCAAATGTGATCATTCAACAGGAAGAGGTCATGTTCAGGTGGTTCAAAGAGCAACATAAAAAAATAAGCAATTCCTTTTTATTAACATGCTTGGGGACGGCTTAAAGCTGCATGTTTGTATGTTATTACTCTCAGGTTAGGAATCAGTGACACCATATTCAAGCATTACCTAAATTGCATCTCTATCCATTGATATCAAGCGGTATCAACTCAGTATGTTTTAAATTCACACGAAAGTAAACTGGACATGCAGGTTAATGGGGTGTATTTTTTTACTATTGCAGCAGGAGCAGAAAAATGTGTCTGCTCATTGCTACAGTTGGTGCGATTGGCAGAATCAGAGCAGGCTTGCAGACTATGCTTGCCCTTATTTTGCATTGCGCCATGAAGACCCTCTTCCCTGTTGGAGGAGCCACTTCTTTTTATACCATTATTCCTATCACTGAGGCTATAAGAGGGCATGGTGTATTGTGGGGGTACAGGTAAATGGGAGGAGCTTGAAGGAGGAGGAGTGAGGCCCTTTTCATGCTGAGTAGATCTCTGGCGTTGTTCTCACGAGCTGTGTAGTGAATGGTTAGATGTCTTTTCATGCATGTGTTACCCAAATAGCCAATTACATGTTTGATACACATGAGGAAGAGTCTGCAAGAGACTGCAAAGAACAATGGTTCAGTATGCTGCACATGTGTTAATTAAAAAGTCAAGCTGAGCTCTGTGGGCGTGGGCTAGGGACTAACTGTTCCTTTCACTTGTGGAGCTTTGCCATTTGATGATGAAATGCGAGCTGCCACTGGATGATATCCTGCTCAGTGGGATTGTGTTCTACCCTCACTTTTCTCCTCTGCTCTATCGGGCTCCCAGCTACAGTCAGAGACCTGGTCATCATCCCTTCCCCTTCATTGCTGGAGCCAACCTAGCAGTATGCTGTAGCTGCAAGAATAGCACTGTCAATTGTTTTTTCTTGCCTGGTGTCCCTTACTATTAGGCTCCCGTTACTTTGCTCCTCAACCTGGGAGCCCATTAATTGGCATAAATCCTCTTCTAGTAAGTGGCTCATGCTGTGCTCAAATAATTCAGCAGACTTCTCCATGACAGTTGACAGAGAATAAACACGAGTAACTATGGAAGAGAAAGGAGAATGGGGTGCTTTGGCAGCTGTGGTGGGCGGCAAGCTAGTCTGAACCAGAGGTGACAGAGTTGGAGGATAATGAAGGGTTGGTTAGTCACTCCACTGCCTTCTCCACATGCTCTGCCTGTATAGCATGCCCCGAGCCTGAAAAAAAATGGCAAATGTGACTTGCCTGCAGATGATGCACTAGGTCCACAACCACTGCTTTGGCCTATGGACACAGAGGCTGCTTGGCCCCTCATAGCTGAATGGCTACTTGTGCCTTTCCCTGTAGGTCTACATTATGCTGATAATGTGAGACTTATTCTCTACCTTTATTTACACCTATTTTTAGAGCTGCACAGGAGGGAGAAGTGGTTCTTTGCTTTTATTGTAAACGGTTGTGCTTGGATGCACTGTAAACTGTGGTGCTTTTGTGGACTAAACAACACCTCAATGATCTCCTGTGCTCTATACTGTATATATATATATATATATATATATATATATATATATATATATATATATATATATATATATATATATATATATAAATATGATAGTTCTCCAGCCACCCATTATGATGGGTGACAGGAGAACTTATCCCACTGCTTCACTTTAGCATAAAACAAAACAAGAAGGCTGATTACTCTAGCAAGTGTTAGAATCCCTGCAGTAGGCTTTTCCTTAGCCTAGACAAATCCCACACTAGTGGGTGAACCCTTCAAGTGCTTTTCACAGCACACAGCAAAATCACAATATGTCTGGTTATAATGCGCTGAACTTTTCAAATTCACAGCACAGTTATCTCACCTGGCCCAAAAGAAAGGTCTTATGATCAGCCTTTAAAAGGAAGACTGACCACAAGTCCTCACCAGCTTCCCTTGGAGTCCATGGCAACCCCAATCCACATTCTGGGCAACCAAAACCCTACGTCTACCACATTGTGTACCATTTTTGCCCAAATTCCATCACCGTATTTATATTTGGTGTAATAGTGTCTAAACAGTTCCCAGTAATATTATCCACTTTCAGTGTGTATTCTATATCAATAAATGCATGCTAATCACCTTCAATCCAAACAGTAGACAAGTCAGCACTAAAATGTTCAAGTCAAATAGATATAGTCTATATCGAAAATCCCATAAAGTCACAGTTATATATGTGCAGCGCCTATGACATAAATAACATATTTACCACTGTATTAACATAAACACAAAACCAATAAAAAGCAAAAAAATTCAGTGAAAATACATAAAGCCCCAAAAAGAATTATTAGATGATATCCATTATTGCCAGGGAAAAACTTCCACCTTTATCCAAATCATACAACCACTTGTGCTCAGTGCTACTGCCGCACTTACCAGCTCCTATACTGCCAGAAATAAGCAGAAAACAGAGCATGAATAGCCTTTCACATATGACCATCTAGCCCCTTTAGTGTTACCCAGGTGCCTGATGTTACTGTTATCCACCACTGGAAGGCATCCCACTATGTATTCAAAAGCTATATGAAAGGGAAATGCTCACTGCATGGAGCCACACCAGAAGATTTATATGTAGTATTTATTAAAAAGCTTGAAATTCACATGCAAATCTGCATCCACATGTCTAACATGTCAGAAGTTTAAACCAATATCAAAGTGCACTTACTAAGATGGCCGCCAGCTCAAAGACCTGAATTGGTGGCATTAGTGTGACAGGATCCTAGACAGGTGCCAATCAAGGTGATCAAGCAACCAACACACATAGCCAAACCTGAAATACAGAAAATGGCACTGTCACATGGGGCACCAAAATTACACTATATAAAAATATATACAGGTAGAGTGCCTTGAAGTATTTATATTCTTGAAATTTTCCACATTTTGTCATGCTACAACCAAAAACGTAAATATATTTTATTGGTATTTTATGTGATAGACCAACACAAAGTGGCACATACAGTAGTTGTAAAGTGGAAGGAAAATAATAAATGGTTTTCAATTTTTTTTACAAATAAATATCTGAAAATTGTGGTGTGCATTTGTTTACAGTCCCCTTTACTCTGATACATCTAACTAAAATCTAGCCCTCAGAGGTTTATTAGAGAACCTTAGTGAACAAAGAGCATCATGAAGGCCAATGAACACACCAGACAGGTCAGAGATAAAGTTGTGGAGAAGTTTAAAGCAGAGTGCACTCATGGAGCACTGTTCAATCCATCATCTTAAAAAGGAAAGAGTATGGCACAACTGCAAACCTACCAAGACATAGCCGTCCACCTAAACTGACGGACCTGGGCAAGGAGATCATTAATCAGAGCAGCGGCTAAGATGCCAATGGTAACTCTGAGAGATCCACAGGTGGGAGGATCTGTCCACAGGACATTTATTAGTCATGAACTCCACAAATCTGGTCTTTATGGAAGAGTGGCAAAAAGAAAGTTATTGTTGTAAGAAAGCCAAAAAAAGTACTGTTTGCAGTTTGCGAAAAGCCATGTGGGGGGACACAGCAAACACATGGAAGAAGCTGTTTGGGTCAGAGGAGACCAAAATTGATTTTCTTTTGGCCTAAAAGCAAAACGCTATGTGGGGCGGAAAACTAACACTGCACATCACCCTAAACACACCATCCCCACTGTAAAACATGGTGGTGGCAGGATCATGTTGTGAGGATGCTTTTCTTCAGCAGAGACAGGGAAGCTGGTCAGAGTTCATGGCAAGATAGATGGAACCAAATACAGGGCAATATTAGAGGAAAACCTGTTAGAGCAGGACAACTACCCTAAACATACAGTCAGAGATACAATGGAATGGTTTAGATCAAAGCAAATTCATATGTTATAATGGCCCAGTCAAAGTCCAGACCTAAATCCAATTGAGAATATGTGGCAAGATGTAAAAATTGCTGTTCACAGATGCTCTCCATCCAATCTGACAGTGCTAGAACTATTTTGCAAAGAAGAATGGACAAAAATGTCACTCTCTAGATGTGCAGAGCTGGTAGAGACATACCCAAAAAAAACGTGCAGCTGTTATTGCAGAGAAAGGCGGTTCTACAAAGTATTGAGTCAGAGGCTGAATACACATGCAAGCCACACTTTTTGTATATTTATTTTAAAAAAAATGTTGAAAACAATTTATCGTTTTCCTTCCACTTCACAATTATGTGCCACTTTGTGTTGGTCTATCACATAAAATCCCTATAAAATACATTAATGTTTTTGGTTGTAACATGGCAAAATGTGGAAAATGTCAAGGGGTATTTTTCAAGGCACATTATATATGCTAAAATGATATAAATAGAGTAGAGATAAAATGTTCAAATGTACAATAGATCTAACATTACAGAAAGGTGCATCTATCACACACAACAATTTTTCCCCTGGGGACAGCATGTCCAGCTTTAAGTTTCCTATAGGACAGTTTGTCAGGAAAGTTTACAGCTTGTCCAGGCTCTCTATTACAGTACCATGCAGATCCAAGTGATTGAATCCAGCGTGAGTTAAAAAGTGGGCAACTTTCAATGTAAACTGATGGTTCCTAACAGCATCCTGTTGTGAATGACACATGAGCAGACTTCTTGTGTGGCCTGACCCACATGTCCAAGGCCACACAGACATTTAAATAGATACTGGAAAGAAGGAGTAAGAAAAATGACATATACGCCCCAATGGGATATTTGTCAATCTCACCCACTCGCGCTAAAGTGCTTAATGCTATATTAAATAGCTCGTATAAATACAGTGGTAAAAGCCGTCAATACCATAGTCCAATTAAAAGCAAATAGTATAAAATTATATAAAATCCCTGCAGGCAGGTTCGAACACATCTTAGAGGGTATACTTCTTTTGTGTCCCCAGCAAATGGGAAGACTTTTGATATCAAGGATTGCATTACGTGTATGTCCACACATGTAGTCTATGGTCTTTTGTGTCCATGTGATAAAATCTATATTGGTCGAACTAAAAGAACCTTAGGGAAGCGAGTGTCAGAACACATCGTCAATATGCGGAGAGGATACAAAGACCATAGTGTGTCTGTACATTTTAAAGAGAAACATAACCAGGATCCGAGGGGTTTGGTCTTCTGGGGCATAGAGAAAATTGATAAAGCATGGAGAGGTTCCAATATGGTAAGGGAAATATCCAAGAGAGAGACCTATTGGATTTACCTCACCAATGCACTTCAGCCCCAGGGACTCAAAGTAGAATTGGATCTCAATTGTTTCATAAGCGATTATTGAGAGCCATCCCCTTAGGCCGGACATTTTATCAATAAACCTGGGACTTCTTTTTCTCCTCGTTCATCTCCTTCTTTTATCTCCTTCAAGTATATACGTATATTCTTCTCCTGGTTGGGCAGTGGGGCCCTGCTGGGTAATTTATATTTCTATTTTTATTTTGTCATTTTACTATTTTTGTACTATTTTAGGTATTTATGAGTATTATATATATTTATATTACCTGTTTGAATTTCGGTGTTTATGTAATAAGCCCCTCCCTTTTTGGTGGGTGAGGTGTGGCGTATACATACTATCAAATTATAGTTCACATGTTATTTATGAATTTAGATTG
Organism: Pelophylax lessonae; assembly: GCF_965119305.1. Taxonomy (NCBI): domain Eukaryota; kingdom Metazoa; phylum Chordata; class Amphibia; order Anura; family Ranidae; genus Pelophylax; species Pelophylax lessonae. The sequence continues at coordinate 330,981,938 of NC_138772.1, forward strand.
TATTGCTATATTTGGTGTGTAATCATTTGTCTCGCACATTTATCGTTGGGAGGTTTGATGCAGAGCAGGGGTGGTAGCACCGAGCAGATATATGGGGCATTTAGGTGTATATATTAATTTGTATTTGAATTCATTTTGTAAGCCAGGGGAAACCTTACATCTCCCTAATGACAGTTTGCAGCCAGGGGTCCTGTTATGGTTCTTAAATGAACGTTAGTCAGGTTCAGAGCTGTGTGGAAGAGCGAGAAGTTTCTCCCTGGTGGAATATTAGTATGAGCAGTTTTGTTACGCTCTGAACTATCATCCTAGGAGTGTAAAGTGGCACTTCTGTACCCTTAGGCAGGGGGATTGTCTATTGGGGGTGTATGTACCGATTTCAAATAATAGTCTGTGGTACATTACACTATTACCGCTTAAATGTACTCAGCGGTTCTGCACTTACCATTGTATAAATATGCGAGACATTGTGTATGGATTTATGATTGTATTATATGCAGGCTATATATAAATATATGTAGTATTGCGTGGTCACCATGGAGATATGTATTGGCTGCTATTGGTTTTGATGGCCGCTGTGTACAATCTCCATTAATGTATTCCCCTTGCGGGAGATGGAGGGTTAACACACTCTTCCTCTAGGTGGGATAAAGTGAGTGAGGCAATTGAAGCACACCTTGGGGCGGGGTGTGGAGAACGTTCCGTACTGCCAGTAGTTATGGATCCCTCCAGAGTGTCGCTTCTGCCCTTCCTCGCTGGATATACAAATAGGAGTGGTGTCGCCGTGTGTCCACGCCCTCCGTTGAAGTCAGCCAATGACGAAATGCGTTAAGCGTGGACACGCGGTGACCATAGCAACGCAACGTGACGATCCGGACGTCTGACGTCACGCCAAACCCGGAAGTCTCACGGCGGTGATAGCCGCGACTTCGCCTCTACAATGGGACGGCGGGAGCCGTGCAGGTAGCCCGGATCGGGATTAATTACATTGGATGCTTTATTTTAATTGTGTTTGTGAGTGCATTTTTTACTGGATTTTGCTCTAATAAATGTGTTTTGATGCAATCACGCTATGAGAGCATCTTTCTATTCGCATATCATTAACATCCATGGAGTGATCCAGCCATCATCTGTGTGAAGTTCCTGAGCTGTGAGATAGAGTTTTTTCCTTCTGTGTATACATCTTTTTGGGCCCTATTTTCCCCCCCAGTGAGGTACGTGGGCACTGCTTGGGGGGCATGCCGGTGTGGTGAAGGGACACGATTACTTATATCAGAGCACATGAACACCATATACAGGATTTTATCACCTAAGCTGATGCCAGCAAGCTGGACTGTTTTTTTGCTAATATGACACATTATGGACTATGTGATCAGTTATAGCGCTGTTAGTGTTTGCATGTGATTTTATTATATGTACACACCATTTTTCAGTATTTAAATAGATACAATATTATATCTGCAAAGCTGAGATTGTAAAATCTGGGAACTGGCAATCATTCATCCTGTGCCGGGGGGGGGGGGGGGGACTAATTGAGCCACCTAGTGATAAAATGCATTGAGTATACTGAGCTTGTGATATCACCATGTTGGGGAGAGATCTGTCTCAGGAGATCTGGAGAGTGTGGGCTATACAGTCTACGCACATACTGTTTACATTGTGCTGTCTGGACATCCTCCCATGTGAGCTTTAACACTGCTTTAATAAATAGCAGTGTTTGAAGATTTTACACTATGTAGTTGTTCTTTGCTTTTCTTATGTCTAATTGTGTGCATACAAGAGTAAGGAGAGGAATATAAATTAAGTTTTCTTAATGGAGAACTACTGGATTCATATTCACAATATAAATAAATACAGAATCTGCAGATTCCAAAGTATAACTGTAGATGCCAGTTGTGAAGTGGTTTGGTTTAAAGGGAGTCTGTAAAAGAACTGTATGTTTAATAATAAAAATAGCTGTTTCAAAAGTGCATTGCTAGAAAGCACCTGAGATTTGAATCAAAAGTAAAATACCTTGTCTAGCTATTACCAGCAGTTACCTATTCACATTGTAAATTTTTGCCTAGTTGTTAAATGTATCTAAACAATTGTTTATTCTGGATTAAAATAGTTTGTTGTGTCAATTTAAAATCAAATAGATTTCTATTCAGGATCAAGCTGACTTAGCTTTTTAAATTGCAATTATAAAAGGCAGCAGCAAAGGGGCCCAATTCATCACTATCACTATTTAAGAGAATAACCAACCTGCTCTGCTATACTGTATGTAAAATACTTGAAAAAATTATATGTGGAAGTTACCTAGGTGTCTGAAATAAAAATGCAGCAGTATTAATGCTATAGTTTTAGTGCTTTTTAAGGAGTCAGAAAAATTGTTCTGAAAAAAAAAAAAAAATAGCAGATTAGCAGCTAAAATAGGCAAATTGAACTTAATTAGTCTTTTCAGAGCAGTTTATTTCTTAGCAGTTTATGTTGTGTAGCCTGGCCCATGCTCTGCTACCGTGCACAATGATCCACCCTGTTATGATTGTTGCTCCCTCTCTGCTATTGACAGACAGTGCAGAGAGGAGAATGTTTCTCCAACATAGGAGGATTGGTGACCATTGTGGTGGTGACCACGAGAGGAAAAAAGGGCTGTGATTGGTTTCTGTTGCAGCCTAAAAGGAAGCCCGCCTTTATCAACAGCATAGCTGGATCCTGATTGTCTGCTGAGCAGTCAGGACAGTAATCTGACTACCAGATCCAAGGGGGAGGAGAAGGAGTGTCTGCACTTTACTCAGAATAGCAGGGAACTATGTGGAGGTCAACAGGAAGGACTGAGCTGTTGTGTGTTGTACTGTGCTGGAGAGAGAGCGGATACATGTCTCAGGGTGCCCAAAGGGGCTGTACTGTCCTTGAGGAAACCTGAAGAAGGCTGCTCTGACCCTTTAAAGGATGAATTGGCCCGTGTGGGGGTGCCAGTTTCTCTGGAAGCTCTAATTAATCTGGCTATCCAGATCGATCGGCACCTAAGAAAACGCTGTTCAGAAAGGGCTGGTTGGCAGCTTCGACCTATGTGGATGATGCTGCGAGTCTTCAGCCCTCCAGGCCCTACACCCTCAGTCTCTGCCACACCTACTGCTGACACTTCAGAGCCAATGCAGCTCGGCATGCTTCGTCCTTTTCTCTCTCCAGAAGAACGCCAATGCCGTTGATTGAACAATCTATGCTTGTGCTGCGGAGAGATTGGACACTACGTGAGATCCTGCCCCGCTAAGAGCCGTAAGTGCTTAACTCTTTCCTCTATCAACCAGGAATCGAGTTCCCACAACTCCTCTCACCTGACTGTCCTTGTCTCCTTACAGCTCCCAGAAGGGGCTATCCGGGTACCCGCCATTATTGACTCTGGAGCCTGCAGCTGCTTCATCGACCAAGAATTTGCTAACCAAGTCAAGATCCCTTTACAGCTGAGATCTCATGGATTGGCAATCCATTTGGCAGATGGGTCACGTATTAAATCCGGGCCTGTCACTCAAGAGAGTCTTCTCTTACCTGCCACCATATCTGGTAACCACAAGGAACTACTACGCCTGGATGTTATCACCTCCCCCTTGTTCCCTATCATTTTGGGAATGCCATGGCTACAGGTGCACAACCCCTGTATTAACTGGAAAGCAGGAGAAATCAAGTTCCTATCCAGCTACTGTCGACAGCTTTGCTTCTTCCAACAACCTCCTCGACCATCTTCACTGCTATGCATGGAGTCTGATGATGAAGCTCGTTCCTCTGTTCCTGTGGTCTACCATGACTTTTTAGATGTCTTCAGTAAGAAAGGAGCAGAGACTCTTCCTCCCCACAGACCATACGACTATCCAATTGAGCTCCTCCCTGGAGCCGAAATACCTTTTGGACGAATTTTTCCCCTCACAGAGCTTGAACTCACAGCTTTAAAGGAATACATTGATGACAGCCTAAGGAAGGGTTTTATTCGCCCCTACACGTCCCCAGCAGGAGCAGGGTTTTTCTTTGTGGAAAAGAAAGACCACTCCCTCCGACCCTGTGTGGATTATCGGGACTTAAATAAAATCACAATCAAAAACCATTACCCCTTACCCCTGGTACCAGAACTATTCCAGAGACTTCGTTCTGCTACCGTGTTCACCAAGTTGGATCTACGTGGGGCATATAATCTGGTACGAATCCGGGAAGGTGACGAGTGGAAGACTGCATTTCGCACTAGTTTTGGGCACTTCAAGTACCTTGTAATGCCCTTCGGACTTTGTAACGCCCCGGCCAACCTTCCAACATTTCATTAATGACATTTTCAGAGACTTTCTGGACTTATTTGTCATCGTATATCTTGACGATATCTTGATATTTTCTGTTACCTTGGAGGATCATCATGGGCATGTAAGGAGTGTTTTGGCCCGACTCCGGCAACATGGCTTGTACGCAAAACCCGACAAGGACATTCAATTCTTGGGTCTAATCCTTTCTACAGAGGGCATCAAGATGGATCCGCAAAAGGTGTCTGCCATTTTAGACTGGCCGGCTCCCACAGACAAGAAAGGGGTACAACGGTTTGTGGGGTTTGGGAACTTTTACCGAAAATTCATCAAGAATTTTTCTGCAATTATTTCCCCTATCACCCAGTTGACCAGACAGGGTATTCGGTTCCAGTGGACTCCTGAGGCACAAACCGCTTTTGAAACCCTGAAGACCCTGTTTACTTCCGCACCTGTGCTCTAACATCCTGACCCTACTTTACCTTACGTAAAGAGGTGGACGCTTCTGAGTCAGCAGTTCTCACGCAAACTATCTCCTGCAGAAAGGAATTACGACGTGGGTGAACTCTTGGCAGTTAAAGCAGCTCTAGAAGAATGGAGGTATCTTTTAGAAGGGGCAGCTCATCCAATCCTGGTATACACAGACCATAAAAATGTGGAATACCTGCGAGCTGCGAAATGTTTGAGACCACGTCAGGCCAGGTGGGCTCTTTTTTTCTCAAGATTCTCTTTCCACGTTACCTATAGGCCGGGATCAAAGAACACTAAACCCGATGCGCTCTCCCGCATGTTCTGTGAGGCAGAAGAATCTGTGGTCCCAGATACAATCCTGTCGTCTGGGAACTTCCTGTTGTTACAAGAAGACTTACTACTTCAACTCAAGCAGGCATCTGGAGGAATGCCATCTCCTCCCGGAATAACCCTACAAGCTAAAGATGGTCTTTTGTGGCACGACAATAAAATCTTTATTCCTGAAAAACTACTGAACTACTTCAGCGCACCTTCTGGTGGCCTAGCTTGGAAAAGGACTGTAGGAAATATGTCAAGACCTGTGTCACCTGCATTCGGAACAAAACAACCAGAACTAAGTCTTGGGGTCTACTCAGACCTTTGCCAATTCCAGACAGGGCCTGGAAAATTATATCCATGGACTTCATTGTGGAGCTTCCCCCATCCGAAGGTCACACCTCCATCTTTGTAGTCGTGGATCGGCTATCCAAGATGGCACATTTCTTACCAATGAAGGTTACACCGTCAGCCGCAGATACTGCCAAGATGTTCATCAAGGAAATTGTAAGACTGCATGGAGTCCCTGCCAACATAGTGTCTGATCGTGGGATTCAATTTACCTCCAAGTTTTGGAAATCCCTTTGTGAAAAATTGAGAATTGAACTGTCCTTTTCTTCAGCATACCACCCACAGACCAATGGCCAGACAGAAAGGACTAATCAGACCTTGGAGCAGTATTTACGCTGTTTTTCCTCTTATTCACAGGATGACTGGGTAACGCTGTTACCACTGGCCGAGTTTGCTTACAATAATTCTGAACATTCTGCTATTAAGCAGACCCCGTTCTTTGCCAATTATGGTTACCACCCTTCCTTTCTGGTCACCACAGTTCCTGAGGGCCCTGTTCCTGCTGTCCAGGACTCAGTTAACTTTTTTGCATTCAACAACAGATTACTGCAGGAAACTATGGCCAAAGTTCATCCGGAGGCTGCCCATTGGGAGGGGGCAATGTAAGAAGAGGCTTGCTGTTCAAAGTTGTGTTTCTGTTAAATCCCGCAGGGACCTGGCTAATGCGCATGCGCACACGCGCAAACGCGTGCATGCAAGTACGCAAGCACGCAACATGACAGATGCTGACGCCAAATGGGCTATTTAAACCCAGCCTTTGCTCAGCTCCAGTGCTGCTTTGTCTTCAGCCTTGTTGACCTGAACCTACTAACCTGTATCCTGCTTACCAGTACCAGACCCGGCTTGTCCTGACTATCCTCTGCTCTCTGCCTGCACCGACCCCGGCTTGTCCCTTGACCTCTGCTCCAGTCTGCTCCTTCTGGCTCCTGTATTACCATTTGGGTTCTGACCCGGCTTGTCTCACTACGCTCCTGTCCTCTGCGAATCTGATTATCTGGCCAGTGAGGGTTCTGTCAGCCTACCCTGCTATCCTGACTCCTGCCACCAGCACTAGCTGCCTACATACCTGCTTATCCACTGGACCTACCTGGCTATCTCTGTCTGTGGACATCATCCTGCTTCCAGCTTACACCAGGCACTCGTGCTACTCTACAGTCCTCCTGTCTGCACTATCAGGGACCCCGAGTCAGAGGCGTAAGAGAGGCCTTCCTCACCATTTCAGGCTCACCTTCAGGTACGTGATATTAACTATTTATTTGGTGAATATTTATAACAAATTCCTTCACAATGGCAATAACTATAGAGGTCAGTGATTACCAATTTCACAAATATTTACTACTTGTTAAGAATATGTTAATACCTGAATGTCTATAGCCTGACCACAGCTCTATTTTAAGTTGATGAAGATAAAGTTGTTATGTCCCAGAAAAAGACAACGCTACGTAATCTCCCTGGCGGAAATCCCGAGTGTGACTCAGGGTTAATTTTCCGTACCAAAAGAGGTAACCCTGAGTCACAGATTACCCTGTAGGGAAACTTACCTTCTATCAGAATACCGCTACCTATCAGATTCCGCAACCGGAAGTAACGTTCGCACAAGAAAAGTTACTGCGCATGCACCATGCCTTTCAACATGGGCACTATGTGTTCCAATAGGTTTCCTAATGTGACAGAACATGAAGCAGCAGCAGACATGTTCTTACACCCAAGCAACTCTTAAATTGCAGACTGATTTTAGCAGTAAACTCACGTTATATACTGAAATAGACTATTTCACTGCAAACGAGTGAAATAGTCTATTTCACTATATAATCAGTTTTTTGCTGAGCAGTGTGCCAAGATGGCTGTCACCACCTTCTATCTGCAGGTTTCTCGCTATATTTACTATACTAAAATAATAACAGAAATGTAATACTGTTATTCAGTATATTAAATCAGTTTACTAGTAAAAAAATAAGCTAAAATTCAAGACTTGCGTGGGTGTAAGAAGATGTCCACAGCTGCTTCGTGTTCTGTCAAATAGGAAAGCTAGTGGAATGCATAGCGGCTACGTTGGAACGCATGGCGCATGCACAGTACATTTTTCTTTCCGAACGTCACTTCCTGTTGCAGAATCTGATAGGTAGCGGTGTTCTGATAGAACACAGGCATTCGTCTTCCGGGTTCCCTTCCCTGTGAGTGCCGCGACTCAGAGGGGCGGAACCGGGCAGGATATTAAAAAAGTACACAAAGCATGACATGATACATTGTAATCTTTTAGGATTACATTACTGTATCAAACTATTTCCCCTCACTTTTGTCCCTAGTGCTTTGTTCAGTGCCCTGCCTGCACTTTTACTGTTTTGTTCCTTTTATTTTTATTAATAATTTTTTATTAATAATGTATTAATTAATTAATTAATTTAATTTATTAATCATTTGTATTCACTTTTACTGTTTTATTCCTAAGAATTACAGGCCTACAATATAAAACAACAGATTTCCATGCAAAACAATGTACCGCTTTGACATTAAAAAATACTGACATAATCAGACCACCAGGAGCTTAAAGTTCAACTAAATCTTTAGGTTAAATAAACGAAATGCCTTTTAAGCGCATCTAAACAAAATGTGTTTTTTTACCTTAATGCATTCCTTGTTTAGGAGTCAGCATCCCCCCCCTCACCCCCCATTCCCATCTTTTCTTACCTGAGCCCTCATTCGATCCAGCCCTGTGCACCTCTGCAGCTCTTGTCTCCTCTCACTTCCAGGTCTCACTGGCCTAATAAAAGCCAATGATGGGGGTGGGACGCAGCAGCAGGGCCTGGTAGCAAGCACGCAAAAGTGCCGCCACTTGAAAGCGGCTTCCAATGGGGGCACTGGACAGAGAGGAGGGGCCAGGAGCACTGGCAAGTGACCTGATAAGAAGATGCCCATGGTGACACTGGAATTGCACAGAGCAGGTAAGTATAGATGTGTTTGTTATTTATTTTTTATTTTACCTTTACAATTGCGTCATACAGCAAGTGGATCTTACTTGTAGTTTGACAGTTCTAACATGCAAAGCTGTTCCGGTTCTTGTAGTTTCACAAACATGTTCTAGTTCCTGTTCTAGTTCCTGTACAGGACTGAAAGCTATAGGCATCATCCAGTCTCACTTGCTGAGCAAAATATAATCAACTACAAAGCTAGTATGCCAAATCTGGCTGCAACCAATCAGAGTGTCATTCTTCATCTCCTGTCAGGCTACAGCCTGTTAGAGAGGTTTACTCCTTTTGCATTGCCTATTTAAATTTGGTATAGCTTTTGGTCCACTGTCCGATCAATGGACAGCTAGTTGTTGAGCCTTGTCTCTTCCCATTATTCAGCCTGCTTGACTCTATTGATTTCCTTGTACTGACCTCTGACTTTGTTTCCTGGTTATCTGGGTCTGCTGCTTGCTCTGACCCTTGTTTTTTATTTCTGGTTATTCAAGTATATTGTTTTCTTTTGGACTATCGCTGGTTGGTTCTGATGGACTAGTCTGATCCTTCAAGATTATGCTGTACCTACTAGCTGCGAGCAAAAAATAGCTGTGAGTTCTTCTGGTAGGGATGGCTTCCTGAACACAATAGAAAGCATTTGCATTTTCACAGGGTGGTACTGTGGATGCGAGTACTGGTAGCAAATGTTTAAAAAACATAGTAGTACATATTAAACTCTTAAAGTAGCCTGCTACCCAGATTAAACTAATAATACCAACTGGAACACTAAAAGAACCCCATCCTAGTCCATAGTGTCTGCGCCAATTGAATATGGCTGCCGATATCCAGGCGGGCTTGGTGTAAGTTGATGTTGTTTTTTTCAAGCTTTACATTGTTGTGCCACTGCGCTTATTCAGGAGCTTTAGGCAAGTATTCTAGGTAACTAAAGATATATAGTAAATATTCACAATATCTGATAGCAGTATACATTCAATGATATTACAGAAAGTGTTAGTCATCATCTCTCTGGCTCGTGTATAGGCTCAAGCAACACATCAGTATAGGGGGGCACACCATGGACATGTGCCCACATGACGGACACATACTGTATAATTACCGCCACCAGAGTGTGGGGTGGCTTGCAAATAAAATACAGATAAAGGGTAGAAATACAATCAGAAGTAAGTAAATAGATTTATAGCACATATGATGCCAGCTTAAACCTTTAATAAAAGGATTGACACAGAAAAAATTGAAGGGTCCTAGGTTATAAAAGACATCTACTGTATGTTGATCTGAACACAAATGATGCTAAAACTATTTATTCACCAGAAATATGTATTAATATTAAGGTTTATTCAGAATATGTGAAGTCTTCTAAGATATATACGAAATATCTAACTTCAATATTTGCTGTCTCTATGTACACTACTGTGCAGACATTTTAGGAAGGTGTGAAGAAATGATGTAAAGTAAGATTTTCAAAAATGTAAATTTTACTTGTTTATTTTTATCAAATGCACAGTGAGTGAACAGAAGAAAAATCGAAATTAAGTCAATATTTAAATACCCTTTGGCTTCAAAGCAGCATCAATTACTTTAGGTACACTTGCACACAGTTTCTGAAATCATCAATAGTTAGAAATATGTTTACATTTCAAATTTGTATTAAAATTCATTTTGATTTTTAATTTAATTTGAATTTAAGCTAATTTATTTTGAATGAATTTAAATGTGTACCTATTGTGATTCAGAAATTCGGATGCATCATAATTTCCAAACATCAAAAAATTAGCCCGAGTTTTGATTTGGAACAAAAAAAACTGCACATGCCTACTGTCAGCATACACTACTTAGGTAACTTGCAACTTGTCACTGTGGATGCTTTCTAAAGAAAATGTCTGGTTGGATCGGCTTAAAAAAAAAATAAGTATACTGATTTGTTCTTTACAGGACTAGATAGGTTTGTATTCGAACATGGAGATCTAGAGATAGCAGGGATTTTAGTTTTAGGGTGTACTTATCCTTTAATAATAAAACCCTCCAGGTCATTTTTCTGCTTTTTTTTGGTAATATCTATTCACCACTGTTTTTAAATTTTTTTTTATTTTTTACTATATAAAGTAAAAAAATGCTGAACATTTTGAAAAAAATAATGTTTCCCTTCGGGTTAGGGTTAGGTAGTTTCTGTTATAAAGAATGAAATAGGTAGTTTCTGTTGCAAATAAATAATCTTTCTACATACACAGATCCCAACATGTATTCTGATACATTTCTTTAATATAAAATGGCAAAAAGTGTATATTGTGAAAGAAAATAGGGTGCGCTAACCATACAATTATGCGGCAGCACTGAAATGGGGAAAATAAATGTGAAAAAAGGTATAGTGCGCTCAACACAATCATGAATATTAAACATATGACATCTGGGATGACCCAAATATTATGGTGATCTTCATACAGTGTGAAAAATCATATGTGAAAATTCTTTATGCAAAAACATATCATTTATAACAATCGTGAAAAAATATATATATAAAGTCCTCCAATTGATCCAGATAATCTCAAATAGCTCCGGTCCCAGCTGAAGCCTGATAAGGAGAAACGCGTCGGGGGAAGTAGCCATGCCGTCACGCCACACCCCGTGTTCCGCACTGCAGGGGGTCACGTTCAGTACACTTGGAACCATTGTTTATGCCCAGTTCCTTCCATTTGTCATGTAAGTGTTTTTCTTTTTTTATAAAGTTTTTTTAAAAGGATATTGCACTATTGGCACTTTATATCTTTTGTTATGGGGAGCTACATTAGAGTACAGTATCGCCAGCCACATCGGTGAGTTGGATGTGGTGGAGTGGAGAAACATTCAGCCCACGCATTGAAGCCGCCATTGGATACCTTCTATCTGGTGCATCCGTATAAACAACAGTGGTTTATGCCTACCCTCTACATACTTCTGGTGAGAAGTTTGCACTACCACCGAGGTGTCACCTCACTTGATTTTGTTTGTTCACGTGTGGAAAGTGCCTATTCACCAATAATTCTCACTGTTTAGTGTTATCTGGTAAGAGGCTATTTCTTCTATTTCACCCTCACATATCGGTCTAAGATTAGCAAGATTGAAGATTCACTATTGATGGAAGCTTGATCTTTGGCTATTTGAGATTATCTGGATCCATTGGAAGACTTTATATATATATTTTTTTTTTCACGATTGTTATAAATTATATGTTTTTGCATAAAGAATTTTCACATATGGTTTTTCACACTGTATGAAGATCACCATAATATTTGGGTCATCCCAGATGTCATACGTTTAATATTTATGATTGTGCTGAGCGCACTATACCTTTTTTCAAAAAGTGTATATTAATTAGTCTGAGAGAAAGTTAGTCTACAAACTATGGTAAATACAGTATATAGTTACCATTTTTCAACAATGGTGTTCTGTCTGCCTATCTCAATCTTGAGGCCCTAAAATGTGAGGTCTGTACAAAACTCCCACTTTTGGAAAGTAGACACTACAAATAATTTGATAAAAAGCATGTTCAGTTATTTAAAGTTGTATTTTTTGCTACAATTTTTTTGGAGTTTGAAGAAAGTAAATTTGTTTTTATTTAACAAAGTTGTCATTTTAAGTTATTTCTCATACTCAATCTCATATTCATTTCTCATCATGGGCATACTTACAATTACACCCAAAAACACATTCTTCTACTACTCCCAAGTATAGATTTCACATGTGTAAGACTTTTTAGCTGCCTAGATGCCTAATATAGCCCAGGATCCATAGATTACAATCAGGCTTTCAAGGGGCATACATTTTGCTTTTGACTTCCTGACTTTCTATTTCATTTATTGAGACCCAAAAGGGCCAAGTCAGGAGAAATCACACAAAACAACCACATTTTGTAAAATAGAGGCATTGTGACTCTTTCAAAGATATTTTTTTTTTGTCAACCATTTTGAAAATGTAAAAAAAATATTGTTTACACACAGCTGTCAATTGAAATTACTAAAATTACACCCCAAAACACTCTCGGCTATTCCCTACAAGTATAAGGATATAACGTTCGCCCTGTTTGGAAAACACCTGAATTTTCAGGGTGTTCGACAGGTGTTCCCCACACCGAATGCCCTACAATGCACTAAGCGTTGCACAGTGCATTCTGCGCCCTGATTGGGCAAAGCTTTGTCTAATCAGGGTGCAGTAAAACTGGTTGTTAAAGAGTGGGGCGGAGAAGCAAGCCGCAATGTATTTAGCAACCTATGAGTCATCAGCTGTCAATGGGCTTCCCCACTGGCAGCTGAATAAAAAAAACATTTGCCGGTAAAAAAATAGTATAGGGCCCTCCTCAATCCATACCAGACTTTTGGGGGTCATACAACCTCCTGAAAAAAATAAACATTAAATGGTGTGCAGAACTCCACTGTGATACATAAACAGTGTTCTTTGGCTAGCTTTAATGATGGCAGCCGTAATATCTCTTATTTTTTTAAGTTGTGTATTCCTTTTTGCTTTGTCTTTTGATTTCTGGCCTTTGTATGTATTTATTCCAAACAGCAAAATGGTGGAATCAGCACTTTAAGATAGCTGCTGCAACACTTTCTGTGTTTCCTTCCTATTCTTCTATTTGGCTGTTGCGTATACCTCTTCCTAAATGGCAGCATCGGCATTTCCCTGTAGCATGGCCTGCTTTAGGATGGCACCCACCACACTTCCAGTTTTAATTGTTTCCTTATTCCCCCCCCCCCCCACAGAACTGGGGCTCATTGTTTGGCATCAGCTTGAGGCATTCCTTTGAGAACGTGCGTGGCTTGAAGCTCGTGCGAAGGGGCCTATTTGCTGACATCTCACTGCCATTTCTATGTGTTTGGAATGGCAGCTATCAATGTATTTGCACTTACCGTATTTTGATGAATTTTAAAGCGGAGTTCCGGGCACGAAATTCATTTTCTAATAAATACTGCATTGTATTACTTACCCTCCGCTGAGTCCAAATTGGATATTCCCATATTTTTTTTTTCATCACTTACCTGTATACAGAGGTTTGTATACTCACCTTTCCAAGCACTTCCTCCCTCCTGCGCCTCGGCTCTCCTCGTCACTTCCGCGCCGCAATGCGTCATGGGAGCTCTTCCTCGGCGCTCCCATGATGCACTTTGCAGTCACGTGGGCGGCCGGCCGCTGTTCTCATCGCGTTATTTCCAAACAGGAAATGACGCGATGTTAGGCGGAGCCCAGCGCGGACGGCGCCATTTTTAAACCTGCAAACAAACAGCTTTGCCAGTAATTCCTTTGTTATCGTCAGAGAGAGAGAGAGAGAGAGCGGGTCCTAGCGTTCGGCGGTCCAACTGCAAGCTGCACTAATAAAAATCCAAAAGGTAAGTGCAATGTAATCAGTTATATAAAAATGTGTAAATTGTGTTACCAATGTAAAATTTGATTACAGAAAAGGGGGCAACAACTTTTAATTTTATTTGTAAAAATGGGGCAACAAAATTATTTTTTTTTTTTAAAGGGACATTTTTTTTTTTTTTTGTAAAGGGGGAGAACAACTTTTTTTTTTTTTTATTTAAAGGTGACAATAACAGTTACTTTGCTTTATATTTTAAGCGGAAAAAACTTTTTTTTTTAAGGGGACAAGTATTTTTTTTTTTTTAAAGTGAACATCAACCTTTTTTTTTTTTTAAAGGGGACAAGGACTGCAATTTTTTTTTAAAAGGGGACATCAACTGTTACTTTTCTTTGTAAAAAAAAAATTTAATTTTTTTTAAAAGGGGCCATTTTTTTTTTTTAAGGGGGGACAACGACTGAAAACGACTGCAATTTTTTTTTTTAAAGGGGACAACAACTGTTACTTTGCTTTGTTTTTTAAGGTGTAAAAACATAATTTTTTTATATTTAAAATGGGACAAAAAAGTTTTATATTTTTTTTAAAGGGGACAACGACTGTTATTTTTTTTTTTTAAAAGGGGACAACAACTTGTATTGTACATTTTTTTAAAGGGGACAGCAATTGGTACTGTTTATTTTTTCTTTGTCTTCATTTACTACACCCCAAACAAATTGTCAGACCACCTCCACGAAAACAAGTAACAAGGACAAAGAAATAAAAAAATTGCCATCCCAACCCCCTCCCCCCCCCCTCCAACACCCACCTCACTCCCCTTCTTATATATTAAAATGGCTAACCTTGCCAAATAAGGACAATCAAGCACGCTGTTGAATGTCAGCATTATACTATTTTCATTACAACATTGCAGGTAAGAAATACAATTTAAAATTTTTTTATACAAAATTCATTTTAATATCCATTTTTTTTTTTTTTTTAAAGTGACTGTTTAAAATAAAAAATATAATATTAAATTATATCATTTTTAAATTTACGATACAATTATTATTTAACCTCCAGACCTATAGCTTTCACTATGTTTTTATTAATTTGTACACACCCACAGAAATACTAAATACACAACCATAGAGTCAATTATTTCACAAATTTTTATTGTCAATGTTTGTAATAAAATTTTACTACTTTTAATTATGTTATTTTCACAATTAGAGGGAAACACGCTTTCCATCCTACAAATACACTGATTTTAAAACGCCTCTTCAGGTAAGTAAATGAAATATTTTATTATTTTATTTATTCTACATATTTTATCTTAAAAATTTTAATTGTTTTTTATTTATTTTTTTCTTATCAGATTATCAACACATAAGAAGGAAATACATTTATTTCTAAATTTTCTTTCCTTTGTATTTGTTCTCTTTCATATATTCTTTATAAATGTTTTTTATGTGTCTTTTAATTGTTATTTTAATGTCAACATATTAAATAAAATTATTATATGTTCACAAATTATTGTTGTGCGTCTTGTCATTTTACATCTTCTATATATTTATATGTTTTTGAACAGCACCCTTTTCATTCTTTGTCTACATACATAATAAAATTTTATATATATATATATATATATATATATAATTTTTTAAATATTGAGCGTGTATATAAATATATTTTATTAGTGTGAATAAAATATATTTTTATATATATATATATATATATATATATATATATATATATATATATATATATATATATATATATATATATTTTAGCATGTTTGTGTATATATAAATTTATATTTTTTTATACTAGCATATATATATATATATATATATATATATATATATATATATATATATATATATATATATATATATATATATATATATATATTTTTTTTTTTTTTTTTTTAATTTTTTTTTATTTATTTATTTTCAAAAATATATATGTGTTTGATTATGTGTGTCTATATTTTTTTTTTTTTTTAGATTATTATATATATACACACATATATTTTTAATTATTTTTTGTAGTCTAAAAAAAATTATATATATATATATCTATATATATAATTTTTCTTTAGACTACAAAAAATAATTAAAAGTATGTATGTATGTATGTATATATATATATATATATATATATATATATATATATACATACATAATTAAAAATATATGTGTGTATGTATGTGTGTATATATATATATATATCTATATATATACACACATACATACATATTTTTTGGTAGTCTAAAGAAAAATTATATATATATATATATATATATATATATATATATATATATATATATATATATAATTTTTTTTAGACTACAAAAAAAAATTAAAAATATATGTCTGATGTGTGTGTGTGTGTGTGTGTGTATGTATATATATATATATATATATATATATATATATATATATATATATAACCAAGAAGACAAAAAGCTGAAGACATGACATGAAATTGTATATATTTATTTATTATAGCATAAAATTTAAGCCACAATAAAATTTACTAAAAGTTTAAAAATTACATGAAATAAAAACAATTGGCTAAATAAAAAGTTAGAGATATTATATATACACTATGCTTTATAAAAGTTTAAGACCCCCCCTCCCCCCCTTTATTTTCAAGCATTTAATATAATTTTTTCACATGCTCATAAATTAGATACAAGGGAAAACCTGATGCAAAATTTTTTAATGGGTTAATGACCTAAGAAAAGTCTGTCTTTATTTATCACAATATAACACAAATATACATCAACCATACAACCCTAAATAAAGCGGCAATCTACTAATCTACAAATTAAACAATTTTTATTTTCTTTATGGAACTAAGGATGAACATTAAAATTTTACCAAGTTAATGTGACGGAAAATAGAAACACCTAGATCTATGTTTTGGTAAGTAAGTGTCACAACTAAAAGATGCATTGTCCAAACTAATACAAACTTTCTCGATTATAGAAATGCCAAAGTGCTTTGTGAAGACATGCGGTTATGTCACCGGACGTAAATCCACACCAGCCAATGTTTCTTTTTTCAAATTTCCAAAACAACCTACTCGCATCCAAGTTTGGTTAGCAAATGCTGGAATGGATGAAAACATCATTCCAGATTTTACAAACTTGATATTGGAAGATGAAAGAGGAGACAAGTTTAGAATCTGTTCCATGCATTTTGATAGGGATTGTTATGTCATCAAAGGATCCAAAAAATTTTTACTGGCAAATGCTGTGCCGACTATTTTTCCACAAACCAGTTCAAGTATACTTTCTGAGGACAGCTGGGAAAAAAGACTGTCAAAAAGAAGAAGGACTGAAGACAAAAGCGGTGAACCATGCACATCTCAGTGTAAATGTCCTTGTCATCAGTCCTCACAGAAGATCAAACTCTGCACCGATGTGAGTACCCAAACAGTTGACTTTGAATTGGAATGGGAAAAATCAGAGGAAAGTTATTTCAAAGTAGCAAAGGAGGAAAGCATAATTCATGATCACCCATATGTCCAAGAATTTACATATTTTATACAGCCTCTGCATGAGTCCACACCACTCAAAGATGTGTTTCCTTCTTCGTCGAAATGCAAGGTCCCTGTCCAATCAATGGACATTGAAGGTCCATCTGCTTCTGTACAAACACCTATAAATGTTTTGTCAGACAATGAGTCAGTGAGTGATTCACCCCTACCAAGCATTTTGATTGAAAAAAAAAGGAAATTAAAGTATGAGCAGGACTCCAGTTTTCACATTTCCGCATGTGAATCACCAGAAAAATTTGAGCATGAGGAATTGGTAGCAAGTCAAGATCCAAACACAGTAATAAAAGAAAAAAAATACATTGTCTTTGAAAGTTGCCTCGACCCCATCTTGATGGAAATGAGATGCCCACGGAGAAGTTGCTCAGCTAAAATTACAAAACCCGATAAAAAATATGTGGGATCGATGGTAATTGTACATTCCATATGCCAATCACAACATAATTTAAAGCTGTGGCAGAGTCAGCCAAAAATTAAGAATATAACCGCTGGAAACATCATCATTGCTGGATCAATAGTTCTTTCAGGATCTAGTTACGCAAAATTTAAGGAACTATGCGATTATGCTGGAATTCTTATGTTTGGGAAGTCTTCGTTTCATAGCAGCCAGCAACGTTTTGTATTTCCAGCTATAGACATTGCATGGAAAAAGGAACAAGAAGAGGTACAGAGCTTGGTAAAGGAAAACCCATTGTTCCTGGTGGGCGATGGGCAATGCGATAGTCCTGGATTCTCAGCCAAATATTGTACATACACTTTTATGGACAGAGTATCCAAAAAAATTGTCGATTTAGAGGTGGTTCAGGTCACACAGACCACTTCATCTGTTGCCATGGAGAAATTTGGGTTCATTAAATGCTTAGACAGAATACTGGAGAACAATTTGGAAGTCCATTTCATCGGCACAGATCGACATACCGGAATTAGAAAAGTGTTAAGTGGTCCACGTTATCAACCTATCAAGCACCAATTCGACATTTGGCACTACGTGAAAAATATAAAAAGAAAGTTGCTTCAATTGACCAAGAAAAAGGCCTACAGACCACTAACACCGTGGATTGGGCCTATTCTAAACCACTTTTATTGGTGCAGCAGAACGTCCAAAGGAGATGGGGATTATTTTAAAATGAGATGGGAGTCAATACTTTATCATGTCCTAAATGTACATGCATGGAAAGTTGGAGAGGAGGAGTATGGCTGCTTACATGAGGCAAGTTTTCCTGAATCTGAGGATCTCCAATGGCTTCAAAAGAAGAGCCCAGCTTATGATGCCCTATCTCAGTTAGTGAAAGATCCCCAAATCCAGAAGGACATACCTCACCTTACATATTTTTGTCAAACCGGAGCCATAGAGACATTCCATAGTATGATGTTAAAATATAGACCAAAAAGAATACATTACAGGTTTGACTCTATGGAGGCACGGACAAAAGTGGCAGCTTTATGCCACAACAAAAATATTGTAAGGAGACCTGCACTAATAGAAAAAAAAATGGAATCAGGCGAAACAGTTCAATTACAAAGGATGAACCTGGAGTTTCCACGTGGTCGGAAAAAGTGGATAGCCAGACATGTGTACGAAAAAATGACTTTAACACATGTCATTCCAATTATAGGAGACATGAAAAGATTAATTTCTGGACATGTTCATTCCACATGGGTTTCTAAAAATAAAGAAATGCCGTGCAATATAGCACCCGAAGAAAGACCAGAAACATCTACTGCCATCCAGGAACATCGAACAAGATTTCCACATCTGATAACATAATCTGTGGTGAGTAAATACGCACAATGTAACTAATATCTATCTATCTATCTATCTATCTATCTATCTATCTATCTATCTATCTATCTATCTATCTATCTATCTATCTATCTATCTATCTATCTATCTATCTATCTATCTATCTATCTATCTATCTATCTATCTATCTATCTATCTATCTATCTATCTATCTATCTATCTATCTATCTATCTATCTATCTATCTATCTATCTATCTATCTATCTATCTATCTATCTATCTATCTATCTATCTATCTATCTATCTATCTATCTATCTATCTATCTATCTATCTATCTATCTATCTATCTATCTATCTATCTATCTATCTATCTATCTATCTATCTATCTATCTATCTATCTATCTATCTATCTATCTATCTATCTATCTATCTATCTATCTATCTATCTATCTATCTATCTATCTATCTATCTATCTATCTATCTATCTATCTATCTATCTATCTATCTATCTATCTATCTATCTATCTATCTATCTATCTATCTATCTATCTATCTATCTATCTATCTATCTATCTATCTATCTATCTATCTATCTATCTATCTATCTATCTATCTATCTATCTATCTATCTATCTATCTATCTATCTATCTATCTATCTATCTATCTATCTATCTATCTATCTATCTATCTATCTATCTATCTATCTATCTATCTATCTATCTATCTATCTATCTATCTACCAAACACCACCTACCCACACACCCTAAACACTTCAATAAACACATTTATTTAAAAAAAAAAAAGTATGGAAATTAAGGGACTAAATATTTAAAGCAATGTTGACAATTATGCTGTGATGTCAACGTTGAAATGTAAAGTGAATAATATACACACGACCATAGCAAAAATTAATGAAACAATAATGAATTTGAAATTTGTTCTTTGCAATCTAAATACAATTTATTTGAAAAATATAATAAAAAAACTACTCAGATGCCATTTCAGAAGCATCGTAGTCATTACTACACATGAAACCCACATATGAATCATCAGGATCAGGAAAAGCATGTCTGACGGCATTCACTGCACATGATGGAACTACTCTTCTGTTTCCTTTGCCCAAGTAGCCATATATCCAAGCAGTGAAGCTCCTGTACGCAGTCTTTCTTAGTCTCCTAAAAAATAAAAAAATAAAAAAAATATAAATATAAAAAAAATATAATCACTCTAATAATTAAATTAATTATTTTTTAAAAAAAAAATGAAATAGAAGAAAGATGGAATGAAAAACAAATAAAATAAATGTGCATAGAGAACATTGAATTACTTTACATTATACATCATATATAAAAAAGTTTACAAGATATATTAGTATGCAAATATTTGACATATATTAAAATTTAATGTTATACCTGTTGTTTTCAGGGTCTATAGACGGTGGATATTGATGGATGGCTATGCAGTTTATTTTTACTAGGTTCTCAGTGGTGCAGAAAAGTTTGAAGGTTTCACACTCTATGATGCAATCTTCACCATCCGGGATGCTGCCCTCCACCTCATTTATCTCCTGGCAGCATACAGATTCCAAAGGAGTAGCCATTGGGATGCAGTTCCCACACCTGCACCAGTCTTTGTTGCCAATACGAGAGATGTCGCCCTCCTCTTCACTCTCGGATGTGTGTTGGCAAATCTTCTTTTTTGGATTCACTGGAAACGCTGGATCCTGTTCAATCGGTGGATATTCCTTCCAGATTTCATCGATAAGCATTTTGCTCTTTTTCAACCCAAAAACAAAAAAAAAATACAAAGGGTTAACATTTTTTATATTTTATAATTTAAATTTTTATTTAAGATATGATGTGTAATTTATAATTATGTTTGTAAAAAGTTTTTTAATCTTTCTTTTTTTCTAATAAAATTGTGTTTTATAACACATTATAAGCATCTTTATTGAAAAATATAGAGCAATAGCAATATTGATAATTTCGTTATCTATAATATAAAAAAATTTTATAAAATTTTTTAAAAGTTATGCTTACTCTCTCCTCCCAAGTTGCCTTCCTGGAACCACTGCAGGATGGCTTTTCACCTTCCATGTTAGAAAATCTAAAAGAAAAAAAATAATTAAAATCCCTTTCAACTTTTATATATATATATATATTATGCACACACATATAAATATATACACACACACATATATATATATATATATATATATATATATATATATATATACACACACACATACACACATACACACATACACACATACACACATATAGGATATCTAGAAGGAGTAGAGCCCTTACAGATGTTATGTGCATGTTTTTTTTTTGGGGTTTAAATGTGCCCCTTAAATTTCAGTCCAATATAAGCAGGGTTCCCCTTAAATTTCAGTCCAATATAAGCAGGGTTCCCCTTAAAACACAGCCCAATATAAGCAGGGTTCCCCTTAAAATTGATCCCAATATAAGCAGGGTTCCCCTTAAATTTCAGTCCAATATAAGCAGGGTTCCCCTTAAAATTGATCCCAATATAAGCAGGGTTCCCCTTAAATTTCAGTCCAATATAAGCAGGGTTCCCCTTAAAACACAGCCCAATATAAGCAGGGTTCCCCTTAAAATTGATCCCAATATAAGCAGGCTTCCCCTTAAATTTCAGTCCAATATAAGCAGGGTTCCCCTTAAAATTGATCCCAATATAAGCAGGGTTCCCCTTAAAACATAGCCCAATATAAGCAGGGTTCCCCTTAAAATTGATCCCAATATAAGCAGGGTTCCCCTTAAAACATAGCCCAATATAAGCAGGGTTCCCCTTAAAATTGATCCCAATATAAGCAGGGTTCCCCTTAAATTTCAGTCCAATATAAGCAGGGTTCCCCTTAAAACATAGCCCAATATAAGCAGGGTTCCCCTTAAATTTCAGTCCAATATAAGCAGGGTTCCCCTTAAAACATAGCCCAATATAAGCAGGGTTCCCCTTAAAATTGATCCCAATATAAGCAGGGTTCCCCTTAAATTTCAGTCCAATATAAGCAGGGTTCCCCTTAAAATTGATCCCAATATAAGCAGGGTTCCCCTTAAATTTCAGTCAATTATAAGCAGGGTTCCCCTTAAAACATAGCCCAATATAAGCAGGGTTCCCCTTAAAATTGATCCCAATATAAGCAGGGTTCCCCTTAAATTTCAGTCCAATATAAGCAGGGTTCCCCTTAAAATTGATCCCAATATAAGCAGGGTTCCCCTTAAATTTCAGTCCAATATAAGCAGGGTTCCCCTTAAAACACAGCCCAATATAAGCAGGGTTCCCCTTAAAATTGATCCCAATATAAGCAGGGTTCCCCTTAAATTTCAGTCCAATATAAGCAGGGTTCCCCTTAAAATTGATCCCAATATAAGCAGGGTTCCCCTTAAATTTCAGTCCAATATAAGCAGGGTTCCCCTTAAAATTGATCCCAATATAAGCAGGGTTCCCCTTAAAACATAGCCCAATATAAGCAGGGTTCCCCTTAAAATTGATCCCAATATAAGCAGGGTTCCCCTTAAATTTAAGTCCAATATAAGCAGGGTTCCCATTAAAACACAGTCCAATATAAGCAGGGTTCCCCTTAAAATTGATCCCAATATAAGCAGGGTTCCCCTTAAAACACAGCCCAATATAAGCAGGGTTCCCCTTAAAACACAGCCCAATATAAGCAGGGTTACCCTTTAAATTCATCACTTTATAAGCAGGGTGCCCCCCTAAATTTCGTCAAAATATATGCAGGGTTCCACCTAAATTTCACAAAAAGATAAGCAGGGTGCCCCTTTAATAAAATTTGTGATGCTGGGCAAGCAATATAAAACATACCTGTGTCCTGTAAATGATCGGTGGTGCGCTCGCTCGCTCGCTCTCTGTATGTTTGTTTGTCTCTATGCTCCTCTCTCTCCTCTCCTGCACGTTGTTGGAGCTTCCGGGAGGTGGGGGGTGGATTTATAGGGGCGGCAACTTCCTGTAACATTGCCGTCCCTATGGAAACCAGTACTATGCCGATCGCATAGTACTGGGCATGCGCGAGAATTCACGCTCGACTCACAGGCCTACGCCCACTGGAATCAGGAAGAAGGGAAGACATTTCCCCAGAACGGACTCGGCAATCCACAACAAAGATGGCGCCGCACAGCAGAAATTATATAAAGTAAGATTTTATTCTTGCAAACTGATTATTTCACCATTCTAACCAGGATTAGCTGATGTATCGATGTGTAAGGGTGATTGTTAGGGGGAGATTAAAAAAAAAAAAAACGATTCTGTGCCCGGAACTCCGCTTTAAGTCAATAAATAGTACACTATATAAGTCTTTCTGGGCTCCTTTTTGGTGAGCTTTTTTATCTAGTGTGGTGCTTCAGGATATAATTTCCCTTTCAACCTATGGTATTTACTTAAGAGGACAGAGTCCTAACTACTGATTGACGCACATTTAATTCCTCTATCTGGTGAGTGCAATGTTTGGGTGAAGGCTCAGGTGTGGAGATTTCTTTATGCAACTGGTGATACCTAATGCATTTCATAATATACCTTAATATCTGCCATTTCTGGTGAGCTAATAGTACTGCTGACAACTGTATACTGGAAGGATTTCTTTTTTTATGGACTGTTTTGTTCTAAACTACAACTATTTTGCATTAATAAGAATATAGGGTTGTACTATACAGATTTCTTTGTCACATTAGTGTATTATTTTGATGTGGCGCTGCACATTGATTAGGTTTATTAGTTACAAGGGTTGTACAGTCACCTTGAGTGCTAGCTGCTTGTAAGTGTGATGCACTCACAACATATGCTGCTGTTTGAAGTAAAAGAAAAAAAAAAAAAAAAAAAAAATATATATATATATATATATATATATATATATATATATATATATATATATATATATATATATATATATAATATTTAAATTATATCCAAAATGAATATGATATAGTCCCCAAATATCAGTGTAGAATAGTCTGTGACGTGACTTGAAAATCTTCTATATGCTAAAAATTATTCCAGTGATGAGGTGTGATGTGTTTAACCACTCACCAGACACAAGAAAGAAAATCCAGCATCAAATTATCATACTCCCAAAAACTCAACAAAAACAAGTTTTGGAATTTGCAATACAGTTTGCTCAAATCCTTGCAATATATTGTATATAGTAGATCTCTGGAGCAATGGATCAACAAAGCTTCAAAACCCTTTCTGTACATAGGGGTGGGTGTGCGTAATGGCAAATGTTGATCCAGGGCGTATCATGAAAACAGTAGGCCGGTGTGTGTAGTGCGCTGAAGCGAAATGTGGGCTTGGTTTAAACTGTGCTTAATATTGGGCGTGGCTTAAATGGGTTGTGGTTTAATAGAGTCTGAGATGCCTTACATAGTGCAGAATGCAGTAATGTTAAATAGAGAATGTATGGTGGTGGGTAGTATGTGCAGGAGAGGAGTATGGAGTGTATGTAGGTGGGCAGTATGTACAGGAAAGGAATGCAGAGTGTATTGAGGTGGGTAGTATGTGCAGGAGAGGAGTGTGGAGTGTATGGAGGTGGGTAGTATGTGCAGGAGAGGAGTACGGAGTGTATGTAGGTGGGCAGTATGTACAGGAGAGGAATGCAGAGTGTATTGAGGTGGGTAGTATGTGCAGGAGAGGAGTGTGGAGTGTATGGAGGTGGGTAGTATGTGCAGGAGAGGAGTACGGAGTGTATGTAGGTGGGCAGTATGTACAGGAGAGGAATGCAGAGTGTATGGAGGTGGGTAGTATGTGCAGGAGAGGAGTGTGGAGTGTATGGAGGTGGGTAGTATGTACAGAAGAGGAGTATGGAGTATATGATGGTGGGTAGTATGTGCAGGAGAGGAGTGTGGAGGGTATGGCGGTGGGTAGTATGTGTAGGAGAGGACTATGGAGTGTATGTAGGTGGGTAGTATGTACAGGAGAGGAATGCAGAGTGTATGGAGGTGGATAGTATGTGCAGGAGAGGAGTGCGGAGTGTATGGAGGTGGGTAGTATGTGTAGGACAGGAGTACGGAGTGTATGGAGGTGGGTAGTATGTGCAGGAGAGGCCTGCCGAGTTTTTTAAAGTTGTAGTTTTTGTGTCACAATCTTTTGGAAAATTAAGAAATTTACATTTTTTTTTCACAATTTTTTTTTTAAAACTGTACATCATGTCACCAGTGCAGTACAGCAAAATTTTATAACGTGTGTGGTGGTGATCAGGGACAGTGACTGGTGACAGTATATAAAAACAAAAAAAATGTATTTCTTTTATTTTTAAATATGTTTTTCCTTTTTTGTTACATTTTTTTTTTTTTTACATACAGTGACCAGAGCAATACAGTGTTACCATAGTAATACTGTACTACTCTTGGGAGGTGATCAGGATTTTTTTTACACAATATGATTGCTTATAACTGTGAATTTTACAAGCAACCATAAGCAACCATTTATAAGCAACCATTTTTTCTGAATGAAAATTTTTCATTTAGTGTTTACTATTGTGATTAGCTGTGATTGGCAACAGATCATCACAGGGTACAGATGGGCTGTGATTGGCACTGTCTGTACCATGTGATCACTGTGACCAATCTCAGAGCTCATTCCAATAGTACACAAAGAAGGGCATGAAACAAATCCATTCATTGTCTACAATTGTTATGTGATCTGCTGTGTTTGGCAGCAGACCGATACAGTGATCTATCATTGGCCATGTCCGGTGGACTCAGTGGGTGACAGTGCAGGGGGGCTTAAGAAAAAAGTTACAGAATCTCATGATTTTTCTGATGTCTCTATGATATGCAGATGCATTGACAACATGCTAAGAACAACAACATGCGAACGCGGAAGTACCGCACGGCCGCACAGCCGCACGCCGGAGATCCACCAACAAACTGATGGTTGAAATTCCTAACAGTGAGTCGCTACTTTATTTCCCTCAATGCTATACTGTACTACGCAATGGAAGGTCTCTTGGTCTTTTGTATACTGACTCCCTAGATGCACGCGCAACGATACCTGTGGAACAACCAACAGTAAAGATCTTGCAGGCATCAGGAGGAGGGAGAAACAGTTAACCAAGTGGAATAAGGGAGAGGTTATTGGTAAGTGCTTTACCTCCGGTATTAGCACTCCTCACTCTTAGCACGCGCAAAAGGCGCATTTTACCTCCACTTCATTTATACTGTATTTTATTTTATGACACTTATCACGGATGTTAGTTCCCTCTGCAAAGGAGGTCACAATAAAAGTTTTTATATACCGTTTATTCACTCATTTGCACATTTGCACCTTTGCACTTATCACTAACTAATGGTCGTTTACATTCGATGATTGACACATAGACGGTACAATCTACTCGGCACTACGGTGTTGAGAGTACCATCTTTGTGTGTCTGCACAAGTTACACATTTATTTTGTTAAGCACGCAGCACTTTAATATCATATTTGCACATTATTTGCTAACAAGTAAGCACTGTGCACTTTTACTTGGGATCACACACAACAAATTGATTTGCTGTACAAGGTGGTAGCGCCCCATACCAACACCTCCCGACCCCCACAAACATGCTAAGAACACATGTCCTTATCATGCAGCTATATTTTTATTTAGCTTAGTTTCCAACACATGCTGGAAAAATACTATGTGTGTTGTTAAATACTCCTAAATTCCCCCCATTGATTTAAACATGAAGCTGAGAGATTTCATCTTTTTTTTTAAATCTTTTTATTGAATTTGAAAACAACAATTAACAGAAAAAAACAACAAACACAGGTGCATTCGGTTCACATTGCAACATTACCAGGAATACAAGAATAAGGCACATCACCCACGCAGGGGTCCCCGATGGAGAGCGTAATTAGGCAAAACAGAGCGAAAATATGCAGCTGAGGCGTCAAGTAACCAAGCAAGGGGGGCAACCAACGGCAGCCAATGAGCCCAGAGGATGGGAAACCGGGGGGGGGGGGGGAGGCACACAAGAGAGGATGTCTCAACACAGGATAACTGGGGTAAGGAAGTGGGGGTCCACATTAATCACTTATGGCGGTGGAGGGATCAGAGAGCCATTTGGCCCAGACTCTGTCATGTTTTTTAGGCAGCCTCTGTGCGCATAGGTATCCCTATGATGAGGAATCACCGAGTTCACTAATTTCTTCCAATGTAGCACCGTGGGGGGGGGGGGGGCGGGGGATCCGCTGTATCCAATGAAGCACTATAGTTTTCCTAGCATAAAAGAGCAAAAGGCCTAACAGTGTCCGGTCAGCCACCCGGGGCACCAAATCATCCAACAGTCCCAGCAGGCAGATCCTGGGGGAGGGGTCAATCGCAACCTGTGAGACCCCCTCCCCCCCAATCACCAGGAGTACCGAAGACCAGAATGTGGAAAGTTCTGGGCAGGACCAAAATATATGAAGGAAATCGCCTGGCTCCTGTCCACAACGCCAGCATGCCGGGGGGTGGGACGCATGAATTTTATGGAGGCAATATGGGGTGAGGTATGCTCTGTGGGCTATCTTGTATTGGATGAGCCTGTCGCTAAGGGAAACCAGTATTTTGAAGGGGAGCTCCAACATATTTATCCAGTCCACCGGGTCCAAGTCCGGGAACATCCCGAGCCCAGCGAGCACGTAAAGAGAAGAGGGGAGAAGCGCTCTAAGTGCAGACAATTTATTGCAGATAACAAGGCAGGTGATATACACTCACTAGACATGAAGACTGAAAAGCTGTATGTGTCAAAGCAATCCTGCAGCCATCCTCTGGAGGGTGTCCTCTGGTCACAGGAAGCCGTATGCAGTACTGTCACTGGCGATGGGAGGGAAGAAAGCCGGCTGTCTGTCACTGTCCTTTCTTCCCTCCCATCGCCAGTGACAGTACTGCATACGGCTTCCTGTGACCAGAGGACACCCTCCAGAGGATGGCTGCAGGATTGCTTTGACACATACAGCTTTTCAGTCTTCATGTCTAGTGAGTGTATATCACCTGCCTTGTTATCTGCAATAAATTGTCTGCACTTAGAGCGCTTCTCCCCTCTTCTTTTTGTCTGTACAGATTCTTCCTCCTCATCTGTGGAAGAGCAGCTCAGTGCCCACGGACTTTATCCCTTTTAGGATCATCAACCTATTTATGGTATCCCATTGTCCCCTATTGTATGGTACCTTTTTATGCCTATGTCCATTTGCAGCTACAACCTTTTTTATTGCCTGTGTTTTTTTTTTTTTTCCCTTCCCTCCCCTCTCCCCCCTCCCTGGATTCAGCTGCTTATTAGTTCTGTTCATCCACCCTTCATATGCTGGAGGTCTTCGTAGCGCTCTGTGTTTTGTTTTTTATGTTTTTTTTCAGCGAGCACGTAGGCCAGAGAGCTCCGGAGAGAAGACCCGGAGGAGATGCGCTTATAGAACGGAGACTGCCCATTCCGAGCAGTCATATCGCAGGACCCACTCCAGATCTGGCTGTACCACCTGTGAACTCCCCGAGGGGAACTGGGACCGGAAGGCATGGGAGAACTGGAGATACCGAAACACATGGGAGGAGGGGACATTGAAAGTAGCGGTGAAGTGTTCAAAGGAGGGAAATGAGAGATCCGAGGTCATTTGATGTTATATTTGGTCCAAGCCACTGGGTCAGGGAGGGAAAAAAGGTGCGGCAAGGTGGGGTTATTCCATAATGGTGCGTTCGGGAAGACCGCGGTGCCCGGGTACTCCTCAAGCTGCAAGCCGTGTTTCAAGGCACGAAGTACCATGTTCATGGAGGTAGTCAGTTCATATGAACCAATGCAGAGGAAGATGGAGAGTCCTAAACGATTTCAGGGACTTAGGAGCTAAGTTGAGGACTAGGACCTCCAAGGTAGTATTTTCAGAAATACTACCTGTACCTCAAGCCACACCAGAGAGGCAGCGGGAGATTAGGGAAGTTAACAAGTGGCTGAGGAGCTGGTGTAGTAAGGAGGGTTTCGGGTTCCTGGAGAACTGGGCCGACTTCTCAGTCTTCTTGCTCTTTGGTAGGGACGGATTGCACCTAAATGGGGAGGGTGCAGTCGTACTGGGTGAGAGGATGGCCATAAAGTTAGAGGGGCTTTTAAACTAGGTGATGGGGGGAGGGTACAGATGTAGAATTAGCCAGTGGAGAGCAAGATTCAGAGGGCACAAATGGGGACATTAGCAGTAGGGTGTTCAGATCTTCTAAACCCAAGGTGGGTATGGGGAAAAATCACAAGAGCAGCCTAAAAACATCAAATGAGGATATATGTAACCGGTCAAAATTACAAGGTTTGTATACCAATGCCAGAAGCCTGGCCAACAAGATGGGAGAGCTGGAGCTGCTGATGTTTGAGGAGGACTTTGTGGGGATAACAGAGACGTGGTTCGACAGCTCTCATGACTGGTAGGCGACCATTCAGGGGTATTCCCTTTATCGCAGAGATAGAGAAGGTAAAAAAGGGGGAGGGGTATGTCTGTATATATTAAGAACAGTGTACTGGTAAATATGAGGGATGATAATAATTAATGGAGCTATGGACGAGGTAGAATCTCTATGAGTAGAACTTCAAAGGGAAGGCACTGTGGGGAAGGTAATATTGGGTGTATGCTATAGGCCCCCCAACCAGAGGGAGGAGGGGGAGGCGGACCTTCTTTTACAGATAGGATTGGCAGCAAGGATGGGAAATGTCATTATAATGGGGGACTTTAATTATCCAGATATAGACTGGGCAGAAGGAACCGCGCATTCAGCCAAGGCTCGGCAGTTCCTAAATGTTTTGCAGGACAATTTCATGGGTCAGATGGTGAATGCACCAAAAAGAAACAATGTGGTACTTGACCTACTGATTACCAACAATACAGACCTGCTCACCGATATAGAAATATGGGGCAACTTAGGAAACAGTGACCATAGGTCAATTAGTTTCAGTATTAATCATAGTACTAGGAAACATAAGGGTAATATAAGAACACTGAATTTCAAAAGTGCCAATTTCCCAAAACTGCGCTCTCTGCTAGAAAATATCAAATGGGATAGAACCCTGGGAACAAAGAACACGGAGGAAAAATGGGAGTGCTTCAAGAGCATACTTAACAAAAGGATTGGCCAGTGCATTCCAAAGGGAAATACATTTAAAAGAACAAAACTAAACCCTGGGTGGCTAAACTCCAACATAAAAATGCATATTAATGCTTAAGAAAAGGCCTTAGAAAAATACAAGACTGAGGGGTCATTGGCAGCATTCAAGCATTACAAAGAGTGTAATAAGAAATGTAAAGAT
The DNA here is from genome assembly GCF_965119305.1 of Pelophylax lessonae. Classification (NCBI taxonomy): domain Eukaryota; kingdom Metazoa; phylum Chordata; class Amphibia; order Anura; family Ranidae; genus Pelophylax; species Pelophylax lessonae. The sequence goes on from NC_138772.1 coordinate 331,012,191, forward strand.
GAAATCAAGGCGGCTAAAATAGAACACAAGAGACATATAGCGGAAGAGAGTAAAAAGAACCCCAAGAAATTCTTTAAGTATATAAACAGTAAGAAAGCAAGGCCAGAACACATTGGCCCCATAAAAGATGACAAAGGAGATTTAGCCACAGAGGACAGAGAAAAGGCGAAAGTGTTAAATAATTTATTTTCTTCAGTCTTTACAAAAGAATTGGGGGGGTACACTAACCCAGCTTGTAAGGCCAAACTAAATAATACACCTCAGGAAGTACCGCCATGGCTAACAGAAGATAGACTTAGAACTAAACTAGAGAAACTTAACATAAATAAATCACCGGGACCGGATGGCTTGCACCCGAGGGTTCTTAAAGAGCTCAGCCAGGTGATTGCCAGACCATTATTCTTGATCTTTAAGGATAGTTTACAGATGGGTATGGTGCCAGCTGGAAAAAAGCCAACGTGGTACCAATATTTAAAAAAGGGCCGAGATATATCCCGGGTAACTATAGGCCAGTCAGCCTAACACCAGTAGTCTGCAAGATTTTGGAGGGAGTGTTAAGGGACCACATACAAGACTTTAGTAATGAAAACGGTATTATTAGTAGTAATCAGCATGGATTCATGAAAAATCGTTCTTGCCAAACCAATCTATTAGCCTTCTATGATGAAGTGAGCTGCCACCTAGATAAAGGTAAGCCTGTGGATGTGGTGTATCTGGACTTTGCAAAGGCCTTTGACACCATTCCCCAAAAACGCTTACTGTTCAAATTAACCACTTGCCTACAGTGCACTTTCTTTTTTTGTATTTAAATCTTTTTTATTTTTTTTCGTTGCTGAACGTTACAATCGATGTGTTACAAAATATCACCAGAAAAAGAAAAACAAAAGCACGTTCCGTCAACACAAATATAGTTATCAACATTTTCATATTCTTAAATGTATTCAAATAGAAAAACATGTTAACCCATATCTGCTTTAAACCCCCCTACCCCCCTAACCTGTGAAAAAAAAAAAAAAGGAAACAGCCCCACGGGTGAGGGAAAACCCCCTCATACCTCCACAATCCAACACTATTATCACCATGGAGGAGACCAGTCTACCAACCGAACAACATACTCTACCGACTGCACATTAGTAAGGCTCCTTCCTCAGATGTCACAAATCCATCCCAGCCTCCCCATAGTAAAGTGAATTTCTCATGTTTGTGTTTAGATGCCCATACTAACTCCTCCATCCTCCTGATTGCTTCCACTTTAAGTATCCAACTCGAAACCGTGGGGGGTGAGTTTTGCTTCCATTTTGAGGGTATGCAAGCCTTCGCTGCGCTAAGGAGATGGCCAATAATGCCTTTTTGAAAAACTGACATCGGAAGATCCGACATATTCAATAAAAAGAAAGCAGGATCATTTGGAATCGTGTGTACAGTAAATTTCTGAATAATCCTATGGACTTCCGACCAGAAATGATTTAATCGGGGGCAGGCCCAGAAAATATGGAACATAGTTCCCTCTGCACTGTTACAACGCCAGCATGCCTCTGACGCTTCCGGGTAGCATTTATGCAGTTTAGCTGGTGTGTAGTACCACCTTGACATAATCTTATAACTTGTTTCCTGCAATTTAGTGCATCGGGAGGACCTTAATGTTAGTACTAGCATCTTCTTAATTTGAGCTGGTGAGAATGTTCTACTCATCTCAATCTCCCACATACGAATCCAGGGTAAGACCGGTTGAGTCTGAGGGGTAACCAGTAGGCCATACATATATGACAAAGTACCCTTCTTCTGGCCTTGACTAAAGCAGTAATCCTCAAACTCCGTAAGAGGTCTGATATAAGTACTTGGTGGTGAGAGCGAACCTAAAAAATGGCGCAACTGTAAAGCCTGCCATACCGATAGAGTGTAAGGGCCCTGTGTTTCTGTCAGTTCTAATAGTGTAGGCCATCTATCCTCTATCAGGAAGTGTGTTACCTGAAAAAAGCCGGCTCTACGCAGCCGCATAAAGCTACTGGAAGATAATCCTGGCTCAATTTTTTTTTTTTTCTTTTCTTTTCTTTACACTTGTGTGTCTACCATGGAGGAGATTAGGGTACTATCACTGAACACTAAAGGACTCAACCAACCAGAAAAAAGACGTATGCTCGGGGAGGATCTGAGACGTATGAAAGTGGATATAGCTCTGATTCAAGAGACTCATTTTAGATCTAATAAATTTCCAATTCTACAATCCAGACATTTTCCTCATGGTTACCACTCTACTAATGAGGAATCCAAGTCTAGGGGAGCATCTATTCTTATCACAAACAGATTACCCTGGATATACCGAGACTCTATTGTGGACCCTAGAGGTCGCTTTATCTTTGTAAAGGGCCTGGTAGGGGAAGCCTTGATCACAGTGGTATCCCTATATGCACCAAATTATCAGCAAGATTTATATTTATCTCAGATGTTGGATAAACTGGCAGATTTTGTAGAGGGACAGTTGATAATGGGTGGAGATCTAAACATCTCGTTAGTACCCTCGATAGATGTCTCTTCGGGATCATCCACGACGGCTCCTAGAGTGCATAAGGAAGTGTCCCGCGCCCTTAACCGGGCGCAATTGATGGATGTGTGGCGGCTCTTTCACCCGTCAGAACGGGATTACACTTTTTTTTCTCCACCACACCAGGTCTATACTAGACTGGATTATTTCCTGATTCCACATGCACAACTACACTCAGTAATCGATACCTCTATAGGCAATATCACGTGGTCAGACCATGCCCCCGTGCTCCTTAGATATTCGCTAGGGAGGATGACATCAAACCCCTCAAAGGTATGAAAATTGAATGAAAGTATACTAGAAAGTCCAGGGGTGTTAGCGGAAGTAACAGAGGCCCTTCTTCAGGATCAATGATGCGGATGATTGTAATACTGGCCTATTATGGGAAGCTCACAAACCCGTCATACGCGGTATACTGATCAAACATGGGGCACGCATTAAAAGGGAGAGAGAGAGCACCCTCCAGTCGTTACTGGTTAGGCTACAAAAAGCGGAAGCATGCCATAAATACAGTGCACTTTCACCCCCTTCCTGCCCAGACCGATTTTCAGCTTTCAGCGCTCTCACACTTTGACTGAGAATTACTCAGTCATGCAACACTGTACCCATACAAAAATTGTGTCCTTTTTTTTCACACAAATAGAGCTTTCTTTTGATGGTATTTGATCAATACTGGGTTTTTTATTTTTTGTGCTATAAATAAAAAAATACTGAAAATATCGTGAAAAAACGCATTTATCTTTGTTTCTGTCATAAAATTTTGCAAATTAGTCATTTTTCTTCACAAATTTTGGCCAAAATGTATACTGCTACTTATCTTTGGTAAAAATAACCCAAGTAAGTGTATATTATTTGGTCTTTGTGAAAGTTATAGAGTCCACAAGCTATGGTGCGAATCATTGAAAATTGATCACACTTGATCACACCTGATGTACTGAAGGCCTATCTCATTTCTTGAGACACTAAAAAGTCAGGAAAGTACAAATACCCCCCAAATGACCCCTTTTTGGAAAGTAGACATTCCAAGGTATTTAATAAGGGGCATGGTGAGTTTTTTGAAGTTGTAATTTTTTTCCCACAATGCTTTGCAAAATGAAGATTTTTTTTTTTTTTTACAAATTGCCGTATTAACAGGTTATTTCTCTCACACAGCACATGTATACTTGCAACTACACCCCAAAACACATTCTACTACTCCTCCTGAGTATGGCGATACCACATGTGTAAGACTTTTTCACAGCCTGGCCACATACAGAGGCCTAACATCCAAGTAGCAGCGTCCGGCATTCTAGGAGCACAAATTACACATATAATTTCCTGACAACCTATCGCACTTTTGAAGGCCCTGGAGCACCAGGACAATGGAAACCCCCATAAAATGACCCCATTTTGGAAAGCAAACAGCCCAACGTATAATTTTTGAGGCATAATGAGTCTTTTGAATATGTCATTTTTTCCCACAAGTTTTTGGAAAATGTGGAAAGAAAATGAAAACACATTTTTTTTACACAAAGCTGTCCATTTATGCAATATTTGTCCATTTATCCACTTTACACAAAGTTGTCCATTTATCCACTTTAAGACTGGGCCTATTTTTGACACTTGGTGTTTACAAGCTAAAATCATTTTTTTTGCTAGAAAACTACTTGGAACCCCCAAACATTATATATATTTTTTTAGCAGAGACCCTAGAGAATAAAATGGAGATCGTTGCAATATTTTTTATCACACCATATTTGCGCAGCAGTCTTCCAAATGCGATTTTTTTGAAAAAAATTCACTTTTTTGAACTAAAAAATAAGAAAACAGTAAATTTAGCCCAATATTTTTCCATAATGTGAAAGATAATGTTACGCCGAGTAATTAGATACCCAACATGTCATGCTTCAAAATTGCGCTTGCTCACAGAATGGCGCCAAACATTGGTACTTAAAAATCCCCATAGGCAAAATTTTAAAAATTTCTGCAGGTTACTAGCTTAGAGTTACAGAGGAGGTCTAGGGCTCAAATTATTGCTCTCGCTCTAACGATCGCGGCGATACCTCACATGTATGGTTTGAACACTGTTTACATATGTGGGCGGTACTTGTGTATGCGTTTGCTTCTGCGCGCGAGCTAACGGGGACAGGGCGCTTTAATTTTTTTTTTTCCTATTTATTTTATTTATTATTTTTTTATTTTTACACAGTTTAAAAAAAAATGTTTTGATCATTTTTATTCCTATTACAAGGAATGTAAACATCCCTTGTAATAGGAATAGGCATGACAGGTGCCTGTTGAAAGAGGAAAAAAAAAAAAGAAAAAAAAAAAGCGGCCCTTTAAACCGGTTGCTAGGCAACGTCTTTTGACGTAGCTCCGGTCCTCCAAGACCATAGAGTCGAGTGAGGGCCATCTTGCCCTCACTCGACTTCCTGTCTCTGAGGATCCGGGACCGGATAGTTTTCCCCGCTGCCGGCGGGTCCGGTAAGCTGGGAAAACGTCTGGGACGCGGCAGGAGGGGGGCACCTCTTCCCCTGCACCATAAGGGTAATTCCGTGGCGAATCCACCACTGGGACCACCCTTATCTGAAAGCTGACCGCCCGCCATTTCAAAAAATATCGGGGTTATGGGGGCTATCTGCTGCCATAACCCCAGTATTTAGCTTTTAATGGCCGACGCATATAGTCGTTAGGCGGTCAGTAAGTAATTGCATGTATATGGCAAACAGGTGACGATGACTGATGGGGTGACAGGTGACGATGACTGATGGGGTGACAGGTGACAATGACTGATGGGGTGACAGGTGACGATGACTGATGGGGTGACAGGTGACGATGACTGATGGGGTGACAGGTGAGGATGACTGATGGGGTGACAGGTGAGGATGACTGATGAGGTGACAGGTGATGATGATTGATGAGGTGACAGTTGACAATGATTGATGAGGTGACAAGTGACGATGATTGATGGGGTGACAGATGATAATCACTGACGGGGTGACATGTGACGATGATTGATGGGGTGACAAGTGACGATCACGGATGGGGTGTCAAGTGACAATGATTGATAGGGTGACAGATGATGATGACTGATGGGGTGACAGATGACGATGACTGATGGGGTGACAGGTGACGGTGATTGATGGGGTGACAGGTGACAGGCGATGGTCACTGATGGGTGACTGGTGACGGGCGATGGTGCACGGCGGTACTGATGGCAGTCTCTGGTGACAGGTGCACTTTAGGCTACGTTCACATGTGAGCGCAGCGATCATGGGCAGAATCACTGCGATTCTGCCCGCAATCCAGAAATCATTGCAAATCACGGGACGCCTGTGCGTTGCCTGTGATTTGCAATAGCACCCCAAACGCTGTGCGATGTTGCTGCGATTTCCGCCTGCCGAATCGCGGTAACATCGCGCAAACAACGCATGACGCCCCAAAGAAGCTCTTGTACCTTTTTTGGGCGTCATGCGATGTTTGTGCGCGATGTTACCGCGATTCGGCAGGCGGAAATGGCGGCAACATCGCACAGCGTTTGGGGTGCTATTGCAAATCAGGGGCAACGCACAGGCATCCCGTGATTTGCAATGATTTACGGATCGCGGGCAGAATCGCTGTGATTCTGCCCGCGATCGCTGCGCTCACATGTGAACGTTATGGGTGTCAATTTCTGGGCACTGATGAGGTGACTGTTGGGTGACAGGTGACATTGGGGGGGGGGCTAAGGACTGTGTGGGGACCTTTGTTTTTGTGATTTTACTTTGTTACATGTGTACAGAGCAGTAACTCACTATTTCTAGCTCTTCTCCCCTCATACTGGAAACTGTATGAGGAGAGAAGAGCTAGTAACAGTCAGTTACTGCTCTTTGTTTACATTTTGTGATCGGCTGTGAATGGATTCACAGCCGATCACATAGTAAACAGTCACTGTCAGTGACTGCTTACTACCGCCGGTGACAGCTGTGTTCCTACGGAACACAGTGCCACCGACATGACCGCGCTGCGCGCTCCCGATCGCGCATGCGCGGTCATCTCCCGGGCGCCTCCATTGTGATCGGCTGTGTCATTGAAACACAATGCCCAAAAAACTCTAGCGTCAAAAAAAAAAAACGCCCAGGTGTGTTGTTGCAGGCATTTTTTGGGGGTTTTTGGAGGCAGGCTAAACATCTGAACTTGTGTATAGTGGTATATACCACTATACACAAGTTCAGATGTTTTTCCTGACTCCAAAGAACCCAAAAAATGCCCAAATAAACGCTTGCTACTAAACCGGCAAGATGTAATAGGGGCGAAGCCAACTACCTGTGTTCTAAGTGACAAAATACAAACAATCTTTTTTCTTATGGTTCTGGACATGCTACAGAGCTGAAACTTCACAGGTACACTTTTTAGACACCCCAGACACTAAATCCAAAGAAATTTTTTCTTTTTTTTTCTTTTTGTTTGTTTTTTCTTTTTCAATAATTGGCTCTCTATCAAAAAAATATCAAAAATGACAATTTTTAAGAACTTTTTTGTGTGATTTTGTGTCTGGGGGGTCTAAAAGGTGTACCTGTGAAGTTTCAGCTCTGTAGCATGTCCAGAACCATAAAAAAAAGATCATTTGTATTAGTGCAATTATAGATCTGGAATATGGCTTCGCTCCTTTCACACATTGCCGGTTAAGTAGCAGGCGTTTTTTGGACATTTTTTGGGGGTTTTTGGAGTCAGGAAAAACATCTGAACTTGTGTATAGTGGTATATATACCCATATACACAAGTTTAGATGTTTTTCCTGCCTCAAAAGAACCCAAAAAAATGCCCAAAAAACGCCTGCTATTAAACCAGCAAGGTGTGAAAAGCGAGAAGCCAACTACCTGTGTTCTAACTTCTAAGTGACAAAATACAAACAATCTTTTTTTTTATGGTTCTGGACATGCTACAGAGCTGAAACTTCACATGTACACTTTTTAGATCCCCCCAGATACTAAATCCAAAAATCTCTTTTTTTATTTTCTTTTTATTTTTTCAATAATTGGCTTTTTTTTCAAAAATGACAATTTTTAAGAACTTTTTTTGTGTGATTAAGAGTCCCTGGGGCATGACCCAGAACCCTAGACACTTTTTAAGGGCATTTATTGGGTTTTATGGCTTTAAAATGGTGTTTTTTGATTACCGAAGTTCGGGTCCCATTGATTTCAATGGGGTTCTGAAATCCGGGCCGAACTTTCAGGTAGTTCGGATGTTCTGGCCGAATCGAACTTTTCAAAAGTTCGATCATCCCTATAGGGGACACCATATTGACAGCAGGGGTAGAAAATGAGAGGGGAACCTACGTGGGGTGCCGAAAGCATCTGGGGAGTAGCAAAAAAAACAAGAACCCATGCACCATACAGTTAACCACATACAATATAACAAACAGCCAAACAGTGACTGAACAACACATCCCAGTGTGCCTATCCTGCCGATCCCTGGCTCCCCCCAAAAAAGAACACGGGGGGGTCAGGGGGCGGCTTATACCCCAAAAAACACAAAAAACTGTCTGCTAGGCCTGTGGCACAGGCCGCAGCGACCGATGTCCACCACTGCCGATACTGTATCATTGAGGAGGCACCAGATAGGTAGGGCAGTGCCAAGTAAAGGCAGCAGTCCGGGGAATCATGGAACGGGGGGGGGGAGACAGGGAAGCCAGGAAGGGGGGCCAGTGCAGCCTAAAAAAACAGAAGCTCCGGTGAGGAGAAAGACACTAGATAAAAAAGGGCTATAAGAGAAATAATAAAAAGAAAAAGGTGAACTGTCACTGCATGGCGTCCGATCCAGCTCCATAATGGTGGGCTTCCAATGTGGTAGTCAGTGGTGGCATGTGATTAAAGGGGGGAAGACTCAGCAGGTAAGTTTACAGGTAGAGGCAAGGGGAGAACTGGAGCCAAGGCGAAAGGCACGAGAAGGCATCGGAGGACACAGTGTAAAAGAAAGCATATTTGCAGCATGCCAGGTAGGCCTGAGGAATGGAGGAGGGGGGTTAACGGACATCCATCCAAGAGGTCGTCAATTCCGGAGTGTCAAAAAATCTGGTGCGGTCCCCGTCAATCACCCAAAGTTTGCTGGGATAGAGGAGACTGTACTTGATACCTTGCTCGCGGAGCCGCTTGCGGATCTCGGTGAACTGGCGGCGCTTGTGCTGCACCTCCAGCGAATAGTCAGGAAAAAGCATGATCTTGGTATTCTCGTAGCTGAGATCTTGCTTGGACCGGGCAGCTGCCAGGATACAATCCCGATGCCGGTAGTTAAGCAGACGCAGCAGGAAAGGTCTGGGGGGCACTCTCAGGATCGGAGGGGCCGGGGGAACTCTATGGGCCCTCTCGACCACAAACGTAGGCGGCATGGCAGGGAGATCCAGGAGTTCAGTCAGGAAGGTTTTGGCAAATTCTGCGGGTCTGGCTCCCTCCGCACGTTTCGGCAATCCGAGAATGCAAATATTGTTTCGCCGGAAGTGGTTTTCTGTATCAATCGCCTTGCCCTGGAGTGCCTTAACCTGTAGCTGGAGGGCATGAAGGTCTCTGGAGTCCGCTCTGGTAGAATCCTCCAGGTGGGAGATACGATCCTCTGCCTCAGACACCCTCGATCAGAACTTGTCTAAATCATGCCTATTAAGGCTTATATCCGTAGCCAAGTAATCAATTTTGATTGTCAGCGCACCTTTACGGGGCTTTTATTGCCTCCAGAATATCGGATGGAGACAGATCCGACAGCCCACTTGGTCCTGCATCAGTCTGTGTGCTGGCGGACATGGTAGGAGAAAAGGGCCTCGTGTCCAAGATGGCCACCGGCGGACCCGGGGGACAGAGAGATTGAGCGGAGGAAGTAGAGGAACGGAGCTTTCAGGGTGACAGAGGAGGGGCCCGCTGCGTGCTGCACGACTTCTTAGGACCCAGTTTGGTGGAAAAGGGGATGCCAAAGGATAGCGAGGAAGCCCAGATGATCAATAAGATGAAGTCAGGATCGGAGCTTGAGTGCCGCACGTCTGCTCAGCTTCACATCCCGGCCACGCCCCATACTTTATATGATGTAGTATTTCCATGGATGGTCCCTAGACATTCAATATTTACTATGCCATGACTGTCCTAAAACTTGTATGTGGCTTGGGCATTTAACGGGGCTGTGCTATGAAAGGAATTCAATTACTACCCTTCTCTTCCAGGTAAAATCAGTAAAAATAAAGTCACAACAGAAGAGGTCAGGACTCTATTGGGGATGTCCATTTAAAATCATGATTTCATTTAAAACCTTTAAATACTGATGCAAACTAATTAATTAGTCATTAAGTTAGTTAAAAAAGTGTGCAACATATCTTGAGCATCATTTCCATATAGATGTATTCCTCATTTCCTGTTTTAAGTACATTCATGAAACAAATGACAGTTGAATAGTATAATAGCCATTTTGCCTGTCCAATGTAGTTTTATGTTCTTCACTTAGATTAACTCTGTTCTTATCACATCATTCCAGCGGTGAGACGACTCTATCTTGAAACCTTTGACATACTTCATAGTAATAGAATATTGATATAGCTGATACAGGAGGTAATAGGATTCATCATTTGGTAAATCTTCTGCCGTCTGCAATTTTACTGATCTATTTAATTAGCAATTTTACTACCATACCTACTCTCATTAAATTAATTAATAATTAAGTTCAAATATAGGCATCTTTAATGCCATAATTATATTTCAGTTTTATGGTCACAAGAGTTAAGCTCATTAGCTAGGGTGATCATAAACCAGTGCTTTGGAATTTAGGGATCATTCCAAGCTGTAAATGTAAAAGTAGACTCTTTCTCTTACATATTTTAATGACACTTTTTTTCTCTTTTAACAATATCATTTTCTTTCTACAGTATGTGAGCATTATATTGGGGGCTGTGACTGCTATATTACAGTCATTTTTCTGCAACAAATGTTAAATATCTCAGTTACCGAGAACATGAATAAATGTTATCCTATAATTTCCAGTGGTCTATAACATCATAGCAAATTATGAGAGAACAAAAAGAAAAGTAGAACTAGATATGAAAATGATTTATTGGGCACAGGGATGGATCTAGTCTGTCTGATGTGGGGATGCGGTAAAAAATGTATAGGGATCAAAGGATGGGAGGTCAGCAGGTCAGTGTATAGGGATCAGTAGGGCAGAGGACAGGGGTCAGTAATAAGTAAGACACAGTGCAGAGGTCAGTGGTAGGTGAGGCAGAGTTTACAGATCAGTAGTAGGTTAGGGAGAGTTCAGAGGTCAGTACTAAGTGACACAGATGATAGATGTTACCTAACAGTGTGAGGGGGGCTTAACCACTTGCCGACCGTGCTATAACTGAATGATGGCTAAAGTATGGACGGCTAGTTCTGATTACGACCACCACATGCCTGCTGCAGGGTGCGGGTAGAACACTTTGTGATCTGGAGGACACTGCTGATCCAAGATTGAGCTTAAGAGCCAATCAATGGATCTTTACCATGTGATCATCTGTGTCCAATTACAGCTGATCACAGATGTAAACAGAAGCTGGTTATAGGCACACAGCATGAGGAGAGTAGAAGAGAGCCGATAACCGGCTTCTCTAAAAGGAACATGTACACTGATAATCAGGGCACTGCCCACCAGTGTTGCCAATAATTGATAATATTAATTCACAATGTGTTGGTTATGTATAATAATAAAAAATTGCCTATATAAACTTAAATGTGCTAATAGTGTGTCTGTGTAAAATCATATAAAATCATATGTCTAAATCTTCATATAAATGATCTTCTATAGATTATAAAGCATCCATCAAATAATCAAAAAAGTGCTTGTAGTGATTCAAAATATAAATATGTGCAAAAATAGCATCGGTGCTTCAGGTGAATCAATATATAAATAAATAAAAATAAAGTGATATCACGTGCTAATAAAGTGCTCAGGGTGTAATAGGTGGTCTCTATTAAACCAAATTGCTCGCTATATTGCAATGGTGACAAAAATTGTGCAAATGCATAACAATTGCGATTTGAATATAAAAGTGCTTAAGTGTCCCAAAATAAATTAATAATAGCGTGAGACTTCCTCCTCTGTATATTACAATAACTTCTTCCACTTATATACTGTGCATACGGGTGCTCTTCGGTGTTCATCACCTCTAGGTGTGCTAAATGCTCACCTCCATGCCCCAGATCATACGTCTAAAAGGTCTACCAGGGGGTCCACTCCTTTCTCCTCTCCTCCTCTGGATCACTCTACTGGATACAGGGGGTAGTGGTATATTCCTCCTTAATATTCCTCCTTACAGGGATCCACATATTTAATCTCTGGCAGTGTCACAGATCTCGGAATAAGGGGGCCGATATAGTATAGTATTGCCAAACAATTTATTGAAACAAAGAAAACAAAATGTATCCACTCACATTTAAATCAAGCTATAATTGCATATGTGTGCCGCGGGACTAGTCCTTCCTGTCCTCCACTACGTCACTTCCGGTGTTCTGCCCTACGCGTTACGTCACTAACTCACGTGACTTCTTCAGGGTATCCTGAAGAAGTCACGTGGGTTCGTAAAGTAACGATCCCCTGAAGAAGTCATGTGGGTTAGTGACGTAATGCGTAGGGCAGCACACCGGAAGTGACATAGTGAAGGACAGGAAGGACTAGTCCCGCGGCACACATATGCAATTATAGCTTGATTTAAATGTGAGTGGATACATTGTGTTTTCTTTGTTTCAATAAATTATTTGGCAATACTATACTATATTCCGAGATCCGTGACACTGCCAGAGAGTATATATGTGGATCCCTGTAAGGAGGAATATTAAGGAGGAATATACCACTACCCCCTGTATCCAGTAGAGTGATCCAGAGGAGGAGAGGAGAAAGGAGTGGACCCCCTGGTAGACCTTTTAGACGTATGATCTGGGGCATGGAGGTGAGCATTTAGCACACCTAGAGGTGACGAACACCGAAGAGCACCCGTATGCACAGTATATAAGTGGAAGAAGTTATTGTAATATACAGAGGAGGAAGTCTCACGCTATTATTAATTTATTTTGGGACACTTAAGCACTTTTATATTCAAATCGCAATTGATATGCATTTGGACAATTTTTGTCACCATTGCAATATAGCGAGCAATTCGGTTTAATAGAGACCACCTATTACACCCTGAGCACTTTATTAGCACGTGATATCACTTTATTTGTTTTTATTTATATATTGATTTACCTGAAGCACCTATGCTATTTTTGCACATATTTATATATTGAATCACTACAAGCACTTTTTTGATTATTTGATGGATGCTTTATAATCTATAGAAGATAATTTATATGAAAATTTAGACATATGATTTTATATGATTTTACACAGACACACTATTAGCACATTTAAATTTATATAGGCAATTTTTTATTATTATACATAACCAACACATTATAAATTAATATTATCAACTATTTATTTATTAATATATTGAGTCACTTTTGTATTACATACTACCTTGAAGCGTGGTACTTCCCGCCCTTCAACCCATATTAGACACTGTGTAGTTAACAGCAATAGTACCAGCAGCATCAGGGTTACATATATTTATTCGCCCACAGGACAGCGCGAGAATCATACCCCCTACATAGTAGTTTTAAGTGTGGATTCTTGGTTAATCATGCAATTGCATTCAATTGCTTGGGCACTGGAACATATACTTTTGTTTCTAAGGCAACAAAAGTACATAGTATCTAACATTGCAGGTTTCAAACATATTTCAAGCTATAATGGAAAAAAAAATACATAAAATATATTTAAAATTAAACTCTTTATTATTCACATTTAAAGAATCCCAATAGCAACCTATTCCAATTCTAGTGTATACCAAAGTTGCTGAGAACTATGAACTATTTATCTTATAAACCACACAACAATGCATAATCAGTGAACAAAAAAAGTGCTCCAGCCTGTCTTAGGAGATCTAGGTATTCCTTTTCTGGACACTGCCATCTTTCTTCTCCTAAACCATAGGGAAATTTAAACCAGGCTGACAATCACTGTCCCCATGTCAAAGTCACTTCTGCCCTTCCTATGACAGTCTGGCATCACTGCAGAGTCATTAGAGAAAAATAACGATATTAAAAAAAATCTATTTGCATATTAATTTTGTAGCCAATATGAGTATATTTAAATTAACTGATGGAATGGACTAATTAGGTAACATTGGTTTTAATTTAAAGGTAAATAGGTTGTTTACTTTGCTAAAAAAAAACTTTCATGTAACTTTGCAAAAAATATCAAATTACATACATGGGAAAAAAATAAAATAAAAAATAAACTGTGTTTTGTTGTCACATAATTGGACGATGGAAGTCATCAGAGCTTCATCACATTCAATAGGCTAAGGGAAAAGTCCCCTGTAAAGTGAAAATTTCCTTTTAAAGTGAACAAAGTATTTGTTTTTAGTATTTCAACTCCAATATGTTTACATGCTTGACAATTAGAAAAGCTAATTTTGATATATTATTGGAATTTATTTATTTTTTCTTTTATGGTCTCCACGGAACCTTGCAGCACGCAGTTATGCCCCTGCTGGATTTGCATGTAACTATATGTAAAAACATGAGAAGTAAAATAAAATTTCAGAAAATATTATAACAGAAGCTGGGAGAAGTGTGTAAATTGTAATATAACAAAAAACCATTATGAGTGTGTGAGAGCAAAAAATATATTTTTTTTTCTTAAGAGAGTGAGTAAAAGAGATGCTTTTAGCCAACTTTCAGTCAAACACAGTTGGATACTAAAAAAGTAGATTTATACTGCTGTATCAGAGTAAGAAAAGAGTGAACTGACCTACTCTAATAACAAATTACAGAGCTTGCTAAAAGCTATGGTGCAGAGTCTACTGATAGATTACAGCTGTAACACGCTATTGAACACCTTTTGTCTTTCCAAGAAATGGACACACCTATCCACTGACAATGTAAAAGCAGATGAACGGTTAGAAAGAATTTTTAGCTATTGATTTCTCACTTAATTGAACAGAATGACAGACATAGCTCATTATTCTGCTCATTAGTTAACTATTAAAAGCAGTAAGACAAGTCAATAAAATGTAAGACAGTAAATTCCATTACTAATTACTACTATTTCCTCTGAGAAATATTTATTGGGAAGAGAAGTTTGGTTTGCAATCCAATTTATTTAGAAAAAAACAAATTACAGTTAAAAATAGAAATAACTAGCTTGTTATCTACTTTCAGAAATCTATTGAATATGTATTAAATGTTTAACTACCTTTAACTACCTTTTGCTCCTCAAATCAAGAAAAAATATTTTCCATAATTTAAAGTGACATTTGTTTTCTTAAACTGACCCTTCGCTGCAAAAAAACACTAATAGGACTTCTGAATTCCACCCTTAAAAAAAAAAAAAAAACGTATTACATGTAATACTGACTAAAGTAGTACTAGCTATCTATACTATACTGTCCATACATGATTAATATTTTTTTCATTCAACCAGCAGGCTGATTTTAAAAAAAATGGGCCGATTCCCTCATCTACACACTAGATGTGGATGGGGGAATGCTTCCAGCTTTGGTATTGTATTCTGATAACAAAGATCCTTCCCCGCCATCAGAATACAATGACCAGTATTGCCAGCTACAGCCAGTGGCACTGATATTTGAGAAAAACCTGGCAGGCTGGTTGTACACAAGTGGATTGATAGATTGACTTATGTATAACCAGTCTGCCAATACATGGATCAAAATGAATCCGGTACCTGCTGAACCCTCAGAATTTTGATCCATGTATGGCTGACTTAAGACAATCACATGCTTTTTGTAAGGAACAATACCCTTTACATTATATATAATACCATATATATTTTTGGTTCAGGCATTTTCAATTATTATTGCAATTGATTTCACACATACATTTACTGTCCTTCATCTGGAAACAAAGCTCCTCTTTTTAACCCAATTACTTTTGTCATTTTGTCTTCACAAATGTTAGATTTTTAGGTCATATGTACAGATCTATATAATGTGTATATATATATATATATATATATATATATATATATATATATATATATATATGTATATTATTTATTTATTTTTTTAACTGCAAGTTAAGTATTGTTACCTTTCAAACATAGATGTCAAGGAGCTGTCAAGGAGCTAGCCATGGTGATGGCCACAGCAAATTATAGTGTGTAAAATAACAGTGTTTAAAGGGCATGAAAACCCTGACAATGCTCCCTCACTGTCTTTAAAATATACCATTAAATGTGTTTAGCTATTTATGTCTGATAATTGCATACAAGTATTTGGGATCCCTCCATAAATCTAAGCATGCTGTTCACTTTGCAAGGGAATGTTCCCGTAGCTTGGAAAATGTGGTGAAAATGTACATTGCAAAAAAATAATAATAATACAGTATTTTTGATTGCACATGATTGGATGATGGAAGTCAGCAGAGTTTCACCTAATTATGTAAGTTAAAGGAACATTTCCTTGCAAATCATGTAGTCTACTGTGTATGCTTTTAGTAAATCAATCATTCTGTCTCTGCTGCATGCTTATCAGTTAGCATTGTTTCCTCCTATGTAGACTTTACAATTCTTCCCCCTATGCTGTGGAAAAAAGGAAAGGGGGGGTTAATCTGTAGTCCTAAAACATGCCCTGTTCTAGAGTGACAAACCTGTTCCCCTATGCATACAGCATGGTAAATGAGTGTTGTTACTCTAGGACAGAAAATATGTTACTGAATCACCAAAAAAAAAAAAAAAAAAAAACTAAAAAGAGAAAAGCCAGAAAAACAACACTAAGAATCCACTACATCTAGGACTAATTAGCATCAATATATTGCATTTTTGTTATTGGATTTAGATATTTTTTAAAGTCATTTGTATTTAAATGTTTCCTGAAGCCATTACATACCATTTTTTCAGTCCATGATAGAAGGATTTCTCCCACATCAAATCTTTATTTTGGGATTTCCGTACTCAAACAGAAAGTAATCAATTAGCAGAATTACCAAGAGATTTCTCATTGATTATGCTACTTCTATCACTTGTTTTTGCTGGATATCTCTAGAGGAATTGACATGTTTGAGCTATCAAGAAAGTAGGTAATTATTTAAAATGTAACTATAAAAATAATTGTAACCCTAAATGCTGCACAGTTAATCATTTTAAAGAGGATTAGTTATTTTATAAAAGGTTACTTTTCATCAAACTAGTTGTAAAATAAAATGTTACTACAGCAACTACTCCCACAAAAGATTATGGCTCAAAATTACTAATAAACGCTGAATAGCTGCATTTTTTAGGGTTTTGTAGCGAGTTAGAACATTTTTAATATTGAAAAACTCCTCTTTAAACCCACTAGTGTTGGGGTTTTTTTTTTTTTTTTTGCAGCCAGAAAACGCCCCTGCCAAATACCACTGATAACAGCCTATGTGTGCATGGACACACAGGATAACATGCTGTGGAGTTTACTGGCTACAGAAAAAAAATGCCTGAAGCCACAGACAGAAGCTGTAAAAACTTCCAGTGTGCATGAGGCTTAAAAACATCAAGTGTGCATGAGGCCTTAAAGCCCCTAGCAGATCTTTGGCAAAATGCTAATCACCCATGGTTGATATATTCAACATATTACTGTTGTGTTCCTAAGGCCTCATGCACACAGGGAGTTTTTTGCAGCTGCTTTTAGGGGCGTCAGACGTTTTTTTTTTTTGCAGCTTAAAAACGCCCCTCCATGATATTCTATGGCCTGAAGCACACACAGGCTTTTAGGAGCTGCACGTGGCATAGGTGTTTTTCAGAGTTAAGTTGAGGCTTAATTTGCTTGGGCACCCTTATAGACATACTGTACAAATACAGGCTTGGAAACAATAGTCATATATATTCTATCTATCTATCTATCTATCTATCTATCTATCTATCTATCTATCTATCTATCTATCTATCTATCTATCTATCTATCTATCTATCTATCTATCTATCTATCTATCTATCTATCTATCTATCTATCTATCTATCTATCTATCTATCTATCTATCTATCTATCTATCTATCTATCTATCTATCTATCTATCTATCTATCTATCTATCTATCTATCTATCTATCTATCTATCTATCTATCTATCTATCTATCTATCTATCTATCTATCTATCTATCTATCTATCTATCTATCTATCTATCTATCTATCTATCTATCTATCTATCTATCTATCTATCTATCTATCTATCTATCTATCTATCTATCTATCTATCTATCTATCTATCTATCTATCTATCTATCTATCTATCTATCTATCTATCTATCTATCTATCTATCTATCTATCTATCTATCTATCTATCTATCTATCTATCTATCTATCTATCTATCTATCTATCTATCTATCTATCTATCTATCTATCTATCTATCTATCTATCTATCTATCTATCTATCTATCTATCTATCTATCTATCTATCTATCTATCTATCTATCTATCTATCTATCTATCTATCTATCTATCTATCTATCTATCTATCTATCTATCTATCTATCTATCTATCTATCTATCTATCTATCTATCTATCTATCTATCTATCTATCTATCTATCTATCTATCTATCTATCTATCTATCTATCTATCTATCTATCTATCTATCTATCTATCTATCTATCTATCTATCTATCTATCTATCTATCTATCTATCTATCTATCTATCTATCTATCTATCTATCGAAAGATACTCCTAAAAGCATTGTTGAATCGAATGTCCTTATGCATTTTGATGTTGTCCTCCTCCAGTAAACACACTACAATTATAAATAATAAATTGGTTAAAGAAAGTTTAGGGTGTTTCATTCACAGTGATTTTGAATGAAATAATTTTACCCTTTTTTTCCACACTTTTTTTTTAATAAAAGGAAGTACAGTGATATTACTTGTTTTTTTTAAAGTGTATTATTATCGTCAATATTATATGTGTGCAAGTAATATAATAGCATTAAATATATGCTGTCACTTAATTGATAGCAAGACAACAAGAATGAGTTTTAACATTCTAAACTTTAAGATGTTTTTAACTTTTTAAAATACTATTCTAATAAAATACATACTTGCATATTTTTTTATGGTGGAGAAGCAAAGAGAAACACTTGCTTTTAAATAGCTGGTAGGGATAACAGGCTGTCAGTATTAGTGTCACCCTCTTAAAGGGTGTGACTATGCAGGCTTCTTTTATTCATGTACATTTTTTCACCTTGTAACAAAGAGAATTCAATGTCCTTTTAGGAAAGCAGATTGAATTCTCTGCTTTCAAAGAGAACAACACTGACTGCTGGCATAAGATGACCAGATAGATGTTTTCACACTGTTTCTGATAGACCATCCCCAGAGACTTCATCCATGTATTTTGTTAGCTTTGCATTCATTGCCTTTACACTGAGTTCATTATTTTTGGTGCATGCACTTAAGCACCTTTTTGAAGGCTTTAGGGAGGATGTGACAGAAGGCCTGCCTTATTTACCTTAGCAGCCTGCCCGTGTCATCTGGTTAATCATGTGGTTAATCGACAACATTGACAATTCCCCCTGACTGAGCTTAACAATGATGACTCATTCATATTTAATACAATAGAGTATTTAAGTCATTCCACACTCTTCCCGAGATTATGGCCTCTCTTTGTTTTTAGACTCCAGGGAGTTTTATTTTAAACAGGCATATGTTCTTGCTCCTTCCAAAGAACAGTCTGCTGCAGCTGGACAAAGGGCTAGATCTTTATTGCTATTAGAAAAGTCAATAAATCGATTTGCATGGCGTGAAATGTGGGCTGGAAATCTATCCACATGCATGCATATATCAGACCTTTGCTATTATTGGCTTTTAGTAGTACACATATAAAAATAGCTGACCGACTCTCCAAACAGGTTACTTATGTAATAATTAGATGTACTAAAATATAATGTTTTTAGAAACAATATATCAGAAAATCTGTCTGGTACATGGGTGAATGTTAACATTCATAAAATAAATGAATAACAAGTCTTGAAAAAATCAGTATTTTTCTCCTGCATATGTTTTAGATAGTGAATGAGACATTAATCTCATGTACAAAACATGCAAAAGTTATTTTATATAAAAGTAAACTATACCTCAAATGTCTGCACATCCTAATACTGGGGAAACATATACATAATATTTTATTGCGTTTCAATTTTTTTTTTATTTTTTATTAATGTACTTAATATTATTGAAATGTGTACAGACATTAATTTTAAACATGCAGCATTTAGAAAAATAATCACTTTCTTAAAATTATTATTATTATTATAAATAGCACCAACTCCTTTCCTAGCACTGCACAAAATATATTCACAAAGACTATAACAACAACATTGAAACATACAAAAACAGTCAGATTAAGAACTCTTTCCAAAATAGTCCTAAATCAAAGGGCATATATATATATATATATATATATATATATATATATATATATATATAAATACAGGTGCATCTCATAAAATTATATTTTCATCAAAAAGTTAATTTTTTTCAGTAATTCATTTCAAAAAGTGAAACTCATATATTTAATATGAATGCGTTACACACAGAGTGATATATTCCAAGCATTTCTTTCTTTTAAATTTGATGATTATGTTTTACAGCTAGTGAAAACCCAACATTTAGTAGTTCAGAAAATTTGAAAATGATTTAAGACCAATAAAAAAAAAGGATTTTTAATACAGAAATGTTGGCGTACTGAAAAGTATGCCCAAGTATGCCCATGTACAGTATAGTATGCACTCAATTCTTGATCAGGGTGTCTTTTGCATGAATTACTGCATCAATGCAGTGTGGCATAGAGGCGATCAGCCTGTGGCACTGCTGAGGTGTTATGGAAGCCCAGGTTGCTTTGATAGCGGCCTTCAGCTCATCTGCATTGTTGGGTCTGGTGTCTCTCATCTTCCTCTTGACAATACCCCACAGATTCTCTATGGGGTTTGGGTCAGAAGAGTTTGCTGGCCAATCAAGCACAGTGATACCATGATCATTAAAGCAGATATTGGTACTTTTGGCAGTGTAGGGCAGGTGCCAAGTCCTGCTGGAAAATTAAATCAACATCTCCATAATCCTGGTCAGCAGAGGGAAGCATGAAGTGCTCTAGAATTGCCTTGTAGAGGGCTGCACTTACTTTGGACTTAATAAAACACAGTGGACAAACCTCATTCCTTTTTTTTATTGGTCTTTTGTAATACTCTTATTTTCTGAGATACTGAATTTTGGGTTTTTAAATAGCTGTAAGTCACAATCATCACCTCTGTGTGTAACGCATCTATATAAAATATATGAGTTTCATTTTTTAAATTGAATTACTGAAATAAATTAACTTTTTGATCATATTCTAATTTTATGAGATGCACCTGTTTAGGAAGTAAAGGGAGTTTTGGCAGCAGTAGTTGTTTTGTAGATAATGGTGTAAGTATGTCTGATAGAAATACATAAAAATGTTGTGTTATGAGAGAATATGTTTTTTTCTTTAAAGTGTCAAGGGCATTATTCAAAATTTGGAAGAGCAGCACATGTTTAATGGCACACAGAAAGGAAGTCTAGAGAAAGTAAACACACAAAAAAAATCTCTAGGCATGAGGAAGAAGTCCAAAACTACAGATTTTATTATTTTTTTAAATATGTATTCATCTTTAGGTGAACAATGGCAAAACATATACAGTTTTTTGCCGAAGGCTAAGTGTATATGTTTACTCACAATCACAAGAAAACAGAGCCAAATCAGATATATAATAATAATAATATAATATGATAATTGCTTCTTGTTTTGGATAATAGAAAGTATATCAAAACCCAGGAAAAAATAATATATTGCAGTTTTCTCTATAAAAAAATAAAATAAAAAGATTTTGGATGGACATTCACTTTAACCACTTCAGGACCAGCATGTTACACCCCCTTCCTGTCTAGGCTACTTTTCATTTTTCAGTGCTGTGATAGCTTGGTTGACCATTGCTTGGTCATACAACACTGTACCTGAATGAGTTTTATATCAGTTTTTTTTGTGGGTATTTATAACAACCGTGTTCCTTATTGTTTTCTACATAAAGGAAAAAAGCCTATACATTTTGGAAAAAATTATTTTTTCCTTGTAGTTTAAAAAAATAAAACCTCTCCAAAAAAGACACCCCAAGATTATTTATTTTTTGCCACATTTTTTTTAAATGAAGAAACACTGTTTCACTGATTAAAAAAATAAGGGCACCTAGCCTTCTAGGTGCCTACTAACAACTGAAGTACAAGTCCCCTGTTATCAGTGGAAGAAAGTTAAAAGGAAGAAAAAATTTAATGTTGAAGTGGCAATGGCTTTTTAACCCCCCCCCCCCCCCCCCACAGCCATCATATCATTGGTGGTCGGGGAAACTCTAATCCCCCCTCCAAAAAAAAAAAACAAAAACAATGCTACAATATTTGTGGTCTATGACATTTTAAGTGGTTTTCCTTCAGTAGTAGGAATGGGAGAATAAGACTTCTCTTTTACTAAACCTTTTGGAAAAAAACTTTTTTTTCTTTTTTTAAAGTTGCTGTTGGGTTATATGCATTGAAATTAAATAGGGGAGGTTTGTGTTATTTTTGAAGGTTTCAGTATGCTTTAAAGGGCTCCTAAGAGTTTTGAAAACCGCTTGAAACTCTTCTGAACCTTGTGTCAAAAACTAGTCCCTTATCAGCCTTGTCATTTTACATTTTTCCACAAAGTAAAACACCGACAGATGATCATATACAGAAAAAAAAAAAATACAAAAGAACACTAAATAAATAAACTGTTCTAAATACACCCCCAAAAAGACATGCATTCTAATTTAAAAACAGTTTTTTAAACATTTCTCACACAAGCAGCTCAATTACATTGGTTAATTGTTAGTTTTGCAATACAATACATTTTGTTTAAACCACTCCATTTACCTACTCAATAGCTGATTTTTAAAATGACTACTTTATTGGTGAATGCTATTTGTATTTTACACATTTGCATTATATTTCTGCAATCTGCATCAGCATTGAGCTCTCAGGCATTTGTCCCAACACCAGATATTTAGCTCATTCGATAGGAGCTGAATATTATTTACAAGTAGTGATTTTTTTATCACTAATATTTATAGCTGCTTCCTTCTACTGCTGTCCTTGTTTGTTAAGGAAGCAATGGGCACGAGCCCCACCACGCATTTGCTGACTGTAAATCCTTAGCCATTTAAACAAAGGATAAGCCCCTGGTGCATTACCCGAGTAACAAGGTATATATTAAAATAAAAGTAAACCAATAAAATGCATACTCCCAAAAGTACAGAGGTGTACAGCATATAAATGGAAGGATACCACTGGGTAGAAAGTGCAAGTGCTTCTACAACCTCACATTAAGCACACTGAGGTGTTTCGAGGGCTTACCCCCATCTTCAGAGCTGTGCATTGGACTGTATATGTGATGTGTCACTGATTTAGCCATCCCTCTGATGAGGACCACTAAGTGCTGGGAGTGTTTGTCTGTCTTTTCATATAAACAAGGGGTAAATAAAGGGGCAGAGATAGTGGATAAAATTATACATTTATAATTGACATTATAATTGACAATAATAATAGAGACATTAAAGCGGAGTTCCGGGCACAAAATCGACCTAATCGATTTTGTGGCCATCCGCTTGCTCTTCTTCACCTGAAAAGGAATTGGATAGTTAGGATTATTTTTTTTTTTACTTACCTTGTAATTGTAGAAAGAAATACTCACCTATTTTCCACTTCCTCCCCCTTTGGCCGCGGCCCGCGCCGTCACTTCCGGTTTGCAATGATTCCTGGGAGCTGAACGTCATCGCTCCCAGGAATCAATGCGACGGCACCGGCCCCGCTCGTCACTTCCGGTGCGACGCCGCATTTCCTGCTAAACAGCTTCTGGGCATGCCCAGAAGCTGTGTAGGAATGCGGCGCCGCACCGGAAGTGACGAGAGGGGCCGGTGAAGGCGCATTCTGGGAGAAGAAGATGCGGAAGAGGACGCAGAAGAGGATCGCGCTGGCTTCAGCTGCCCACAACAGAGATGGCAATGCTGTAGAAGAAATTTTATAAGTGAGTATTTCTTCTTGCAGGTAAGTGCGAACCGGGACAGATCAGAGGCTAGCCATTGTGGAATGTACTAGCCCTGACTGTCCCGGGGGTATGTTCATTGAAAAAATATTTTTGTGCACGGAACTCCGCTTTAACAGGTATTCCTCATTCCTTCGTTTACATTCAAGATTACATCTTGAGGAACTGTCATTCGTGGCAAGTGATTTCCAGAATTGGATATGTCAGCAGGTTTTTTTGCCATGAAACTTTGCAGCTTACCGCTGTGATGTGATCTTCTCAAATAAACATGTGAGCATTAATTTTGGTGATTCACAGAGTGCTGGTAGTATCTACTTTGTTTTATGGTGTCACCAGTCTCCAGCTTGTATCTGCTACAACACCTGCTTACGCTACAAGTTTTATTAGGAACATGTGCAACAGGAATATTGCATATTGGAATTTGGGAAGGACCCCTTTTTTTGGATGTGCCCCCCTTGACATCCATACCAGACTATAATCAAGGATAAGGTATATATAAGTATGTATTTTTAGGGGGAACCCCAAACTGGTTTATTATTCATTTATTTTTTTGTGGGATCCCCAATTACATTTATACTAGAACCTTATCTAGAAGAGATAAAGAAAACATACATACATGTACTTCGGAAATGTATCCTTATTTACAGTATATAGAAAAACATATTCTGGAATCCAGTGTTTGTATGTAAAATATACAAGTAGCTTCGGGATTTGGGCATCTGTCTCCAACAATCATGGGATTTTATGAAGACTGGAATAGCCAGAATCTGGAGTAACTGTACATGGCAACCAATTAACTTCTATCTTTCCGTTTTAAATGTACCTGAATAATGCTAAAGATAGAAGCTGATTGGTTACTATGCACAGCTACTCCAGTTTTAACCACTTTACCACCGGAGGATTTTGCTGTCTTCCGTCCAGGCCACTTTTTGCGATTCGGCGCTGTGCGACTTTAACTGACAATTGCGCGGTCGTGCGACGCCATACCCAAACGAAATTTACGTCCTTTTTTTCCCACAAACAGAGCTTTCTTTTGGTGGTATTTGATCACCTGTGCGATTTTTACTTTTTGCGCTATAAACAAAAAAAGAGCGTTTATTTTGAAAAAATAACATTTTTCAAATTTTTTTATATGAAATTCCCCCCCCCCCCCAAAAAAATGTAAAAATCAAAATTTTTTTAATTTTTGGCCAATTTGTTTTTTGCTACATATTTTTGGTAAAAAAAAAATCACAATAAGCGTGTTTTTATTGGTTTGCGGGACTGCGACATTGCGGCGGACAGATCGGACCCTTGACTGACATTTTTGACACTTTTGGGGGTACCAGTGACATTACTGCAGTAATCAGTGCTATATATATGCACTGTTACTGTAAAAATGACACTGGCAGGGAAGGGGTTAACTTTATTGGAGAGGGAGGGGTTAATGTATGCCTGGTGCTTACTGACGTGTGTGGGGGGAGGTGACAGAGTGACACAAGGACAGATCCAGGGTTCAGCTATGCTGAACCCTGCAATCTGACCCTGCCTGTCACTTCAGAGATCCGCCCGCTGTGTTTACACACAGCGGGCAGATCTCTACACTCGATCCCCGACGATCGGGTAAGAGCAGCGGCGATCGCCGCCACTCCTCCCCTGGCCCGACTCCCGCTGTGACTGAAAACAGCGGGAGCGAGCCTCCAGCGGCGCGCGCGTGCCGCCCACAAGGGGCGGAGTCCAGCGACGTAGGTCTACGTCGCTGGACAGGAACGAGCCACTTTGCTGCAGTAGCAGCAAAGTGAGCGGGGGCAAAGTGGTTAATAAATTCCCCCCCAACGTGGTTAAAGGGACTTTATTAAGGAGGCAAGAGTAAGCTGGCCATCGGCCTCAAGGAGGTTTTTATCAACAGCCATAAGACTGAATCTGACAACCAGCATAAGAGGGGCTAATATTTGAGGGACAGCAAAAGCCTCCAGTTGGTTTCTGAGTACTACAGATTGAGTTCACTGAAGGTACTTGTGATTTGAAAAAGTTCACGTGGCTTTATGAAAGAAGGCTTTTAATACTTTGCTTTGAGTCAAGTCTCGCTATTCTTTATTGGTATGACCCATTTTTTGGGGAAAAAAGTCTTTCTTTGCGCGCAAGAACTTTGGCACGCTGCTGTTTCTATATATGACCCACTTTATGAATTCCACTAGAAAGGCATCAGTTATGTTCTTCGTAAACTGGAATCATAAGTTAGGTTTGCTATTTGATTGTGAAATGACCTATTTTGTGAATGCTAATGGAAAGAATACCTAACTTGGTTTACCTTTCTGTCTTCATATGATCCACATTTTGAATTTTTCTGGAGAGAACCAGTCAGATGATTGGGTCTGAAGACTAAACTGGTGACTAAACTAGATTTCTTAGTGACACTGGTACTGACCTGCCCACCCAGCCTTAGCTAGCATTCCCAAATAATGTAATTTAGCTTTTTTACCAATTTGCAGTTGAGGTACTTGATAGTTTTGAGTTGAGTTTGCATTTTGGGTTCAATTTTTGTAAGTTGATATATATTGATTGGCCTTCATATTTCTATTGGTAGTTCCTAAAATGCATTTATTATGTGTGTAACAAAGCAAATGTCGAGTTGTTGGTTTTCCAGTTCATCTGAGAAAGCAAAAATGTATATGCAGTTATCTAATGCATATCACATATAATATGGAATCCTTCATGTTCACAACTTCATTAACACATTCACATAACATTATCTTTTTTTCATATCTTGGCGCTGTTTAAGATTAGGGGTCATTTTATCACTTTGAGGAGTTGTTGCCACTGTGATGGAGTTGTGAATTGATCACTAACATGACAACTGGTGACAAGTCAGCTTCATTAGTCTGGTACTTGGCTTTTAATTACAACTGATTAGCCTGCTTGTTAGAAGTGGCAAACGATAAAATTAACAGCTTCTGCTCTTGTCATCTCCCAATTTACTTCTCTGTATCTCTTCAATGCTCTTGTGTTTTGTTTACATTCTAAAATAATTTGTCATTAATTTGCTAGAAGAACTTTTAAATATCTCAATAATGTTCTACTCAGCGTGTTTAATATTTTAAATTGTGGCAATTAAAAGATTAAATTAAGTGTTTAATCTAAGCTTTACAAAATAAAAATGCATTTTGTGTTGTTTAACTTATTGGTAACAAGCTCTTTTTCTTAAAAAATATATTTTTTTATATTTTTCTTTAATGTATTTAAATGACCAGCAAAGAAAAGTTAATTTATGCAAGAGGGATTTCATCTTCATTCAAAACCCTTTTTGTAGCTTTGGATATAGTGGGAATTAGAACCTCTGCTGGGTTTTATAGTTTTCTTGCTTCAGTTGTATATATTTCTGCTCCTGCTGTGGTACAGTGGCATCTGTCACTCAGACAGTGAGGGAAATTATCCCTGTTCTACTCTACAGAGAAACTACTGAAAACTCTATTAAAAAAAGTTTATTTTGCTTTGTTTGTCTCAGTCAAAAGGATATCTTCTCAAGTGCTGTCCTGAGCCTAAAACCAGGCAAACTCAATACACAAATAAAATACATATATGAGATCTGCCAAAAAGATTTATATTTCTGACCATACAGTCTTTTGATTTACACAGCTGTGCCACACAACACCATCCTTTCTGGTAGGGGAAGGTTTCTTCTGCAGTTTTACTTCCACTTACAGGTCTCCTCCTCATCCACCCCACTCCACCAACCCCACTGTTCAGTTCACTTTGCTTTCTCCTTCAATCAGCACTCTCTGAAAGCAAACCTGGAAGGGTAGATCCTCCTTTTTTTCTCTTTTTCTACTTACTCTTCTAATTTGCATGTAGCACTCTAAAACTAGTGATAGATGTTTCTTTACTCCCCTAACATTAAAAATAAAATAAAAAATATAAAGTTATACTTGGTATTGTGTTTCCTACAATTAACTCTCAACTCAAACTCATGTATATTTATTTTGGTGTTTTCTGTCCTGTAATCCCTTATATGATATTTAGCAATTGCTCAATTTCAGGGTTGATTTAAAACTATATACAGTGTATAAAATGCTATAATTATTATTATTATTTATTTATTTTTTTAACAAAAAAATGAACAGACATATAAAATGGCACAATTTATTCAAGTAATGTATTCAATAAAAATGCATGTATTTTTAAACAGAAATATCATAAATACACAAATGATTATTGATTCCAGCTTTCTGTAATTCCCTAAATAATAACAACACTCAGACTGAGAATTGTATTTTTTTTTTGCCCATTCTTGTTTTTTTTTCTATTTGCAGATTCATACTTTCCTAGGTGGATGCAGCATCAGACTCTGCCGGCTCTAACAATGAGAACCAAGTTATTAAACACCACCGATTGCTCAGTTCTCAGGGCTCCCCAAGCAGAGAGCTGGTGACTGTCAGTCATCAGCCCCCTGCTCTGCCCCCTTCTTGCTCACTGGAGCACTGGGCTGGAGGGGGCGGGAGCAGCCGGCTCAGGCTCTAAGCTGCTCACTGAGAGGCTGAGTCAGGTGCCGGTCCAGGCATGTGGGTGGATCCCAAGTTTATATTCACAATCTTGCCTGGCTCTGTGACGCAGGCTTCAGCCCACTGTCTGCTGAAAATGAGTCACAGGAGTGCATAACAATCCACAGGAGAAGTACAGCCAAGGGAGCTTTGGCTGTACCTCTCCTTTAAAGAAAAGTTCTTGTACAGCAGGTATCCCATGCATGGGTCATCACATACAGTAGAACACAACACAGGATTTCCAGCCTTCTGTATATAGTGTTGCTTAGCTTGTGTTATACAGGCTCCCTGAATATTGAAACACCATCTTACTGTGCACCACAGTGATCCACTCCTTTTTCATAAGACAACTAGTCCAGTCAAAGTACCCAGCACTTAGGCCTGGCCATATGCTTCATGCAGCACATGACTGTCCTGGGGTAAGGCCCTGAAGTACACTATTTCCTTTTTTGGAGTGAACACTCACCGTAGGCTGTTCACTTTGCAAGGGAATTTTCACTTTGTTAATTCATTTTCACTTAGTTTAGTGATTGAGGTAAAGCTCTACTGACTTCCATTATCCAATCATGTGCAAGCAAAAATATTTTTTTTCCTTACATGCGGTTGAATATTCTTTGCAGAGTGAATTTTTGCACATTCACAAAACTAAGTGAAAATTCCCTTGCAAAGTAAAAATTATCTTGGAAGGCGAATAGCATTTTCCTTTTATAGATAAACCACATACAAGCTGATGATCTTCATCCTTCAAGAAAAAACAATAGCTTGGATATATAAAAAATACAAAAAAGAAGGGTATAATGCGCCACAATGAACATTACGTTCTTTGTTATACTGCATATCAAACTTTACAAAATCATTAGCAGTGTTTTAAAAAAAGAAATTTGTGCTACCCCAAAAAAGTATTCATACCCCTTCATAAAGAGCAGTAGCACTAAATTACAGTTATCATTTAACTAAACTCTAGACTTTTGGATGTATCTTGTGGATTCCAACTAGTTTATTCCAGTGACTAGACAACAATGTACAGTCAAAAGGGTGACATAACATTTACGATGCCAATAATGTGATTTATTTGTTAGAGTGTTAATGCCATTTACCATATATTGGCAGAACAAAATGCACATTGGCAAAGTGATTAGAAGAATATGTTCGGAACATAAAGGACAAAGATCATTATTTATTAGACCATGCTGGCAATGTGCATAATTGTGATTCTAGCAAAATGAAACTTTATTGAAATGCATAATATGAAACCACATTGGAGGGGAAGAAGTTATTTTAAAATGTTATTTCAAATTAAAGGAGAATCAGTTCAATAATTAAAAGACAATCTGGGGAATTCAATAAAGCCTTCACAACACATTAATGGCAGTAATTCTCTTTAAAACTACCTGCTTCTGGCTGGCAAACAATTACCCCAGTTTCTGTAATATTACCAACACAGGCACCAAAATGAGGTATATCTAACAACTGTTACTTTAACCCCTTCTGTACCGCGTCATGTCAAATGACGTCGGCACAAATCCTTTCTCGATCCGGGCGGACGTCATATGACGGCGCCCGGATCTCCCCGCTACTGCGCGCCCCCGGGGGCGCGCAGCGCGGCGATCGGGGGTGAGGCTCATCCCTCGGACTGAGCCCAACCCCGATCAAGGTAAACAGCCAATGAAATTGGCTGTTTACCACGTGATCGGCTGTGTCAATCACAGCCGATCACATGAGCGGCTCCAGCGCGAGCCGCTCGTTCCTTCCTTAATGCGCGCCCCCGGGGGCGCGCAGCGCGGCGATCTGGGACGAGGCTCGTCCCTCGGACAGAGTCGATCCCCGATCTAGGTAAAGCTCTTTACCACGTGACCGGCTGTGTCCAATCACAGCCGGTCACAAATGTCATCAGAGAACACGGTAACTAGCTGTCACCGTGTTCTCCTCCTCACACACTGATCCTGTGTGAGGAGGAGATTGTGGTAACAGCTAGTTACCAAGTACAGTGCACCCCAAACACACTGATTGCCCCCCCCCCCCCAATAAAGAGCACCTGTCACCAATGTTCCCTCTAATTTTTTACTGTGCTGAGCAAATAAAAAAATTTCTGAGCGCAAACCTTTAGACTGAGCAATTTCATCAAAAATCGTATATTGTCACAAAAAGTGCATGTTGCCATTAACTATGGGCTATATAGTTTGATAGAATATTAGTAAATCGTATTAACTGTTCAACCAATTTTACAGTATAGTATACTGTAAAGTTGGTTGTGAACAATTAATACGATTTACTAATATTCTATCAAACTATATAGCCCATAGTTAATGGCAACATGCACTTTTTGTGACAATATACGATTTTTGATTAAAGGTAATAGTAATAATAAATGTTCAATAGGCTATTTTTATCCAAACACATTTTATTAAGGCAGATTGAATAAAAAAGATACAAACACAACATTTTTTAGTGTTTCCGTTTTAACAGTTTTAACAATTTTAACAGTTTTAACAGTTTTAACAACTTTTAGTGCAGCAGTGCTTCAGTGCTGTAGTCTTGACTGGCCTTGCAGTAGGTCTGTGGAGATATGGAACCTCTTTCAAAACAGAACCTGAAAACAAAGATGCACCACAAATTATCTGCCTATTTTCAGCAAAAAGTATAAATATTAGTTAAACAAATAAAACATGTACCTTTAAAACTTCTCCCGTCTGTCCTTAATACCTTTCCAGTGGTTATAGATCTTGTCCAGATTGATAGACCCATCTGCTTGCGTAGACCGGATTCTCATTAGCTGATCCAAGTGGATGGTCTGAAGTCGGTTGCGTGAATTTGTCTTGATACGATTCATGAGACTGAAACCGCGTTCACAGTCTGCACTAGACGCTTGAAATGTCCCACAAATGTCAATTAACTGTGCAAGCTCCACAAAGTCCTGAGTTTTTAGTGCCCAGGTTACCATTTCATCGAATGTCTGCAGCGCTCCTGTCTTTCTTTTTTCTTTGACAGTGAACTTGAAGTCGTTGTACTGTTGACAGATGCTCTCGGTGGCGTCATCCTCATCATCTCTTTGTTTTAGAAAAGCGTGGAACTTCTCTGTCAGTCTGGTTACATCAGTGATGCCGTAATCAAAATCAATTGCTGAATCCAGTGTTTCTAGGCTAAATGCAGACCATTCTTTAAGCTCACCTTCAGGAAATCTTGCGTCAAGATGGTCACAAACTTTGCGGACAAACAGAATAATCTCTGCTGTATTTATTGCACTGTCATGTTTCCCCAACAGCTCATTTACACGGGTGCTCCAATGAATATGCTGCCCGAGATACTGAGATTTAAGTTTTTCCATCTTAGCTCTGGCAAAGCAATGAGCATCAACGATGCTAAGATTGCTGCGCTGCAGGGAGACACTGAGCTGAGCTAGTTCTTCCAACACATCTCCGAGAACAGTAATTGCAACTCTGTACTTGGGATCAGATAGTTTTTTGAGACAGTATTTCGCAATTGGGTCGTCGTCGTTTTCTGCTTCTTTTGAACAATACTCCGTTAACAGACTGTAATTCCGCAAAAAAGCATTAACAGCTTGGTAACGTGACAGCCAGCGAACCTCATTCAATGGTCGGAAAGACAGTGAATCCACTTCTAAAACTTTTGTCAATTCCTCAAATTTGCTTTTCTTTACAGAAGACCTACTGAATAGTGAATATACTGTTCTTAAAAGTGTTTCCACTTCTTTCATCAACTGCACGCCTTTCCATGCATCATCAATACCCAAATCCTCTCGATGAGCAACGCAGTGTTGTTCTGTAAGGTGCGGTATTTGCCGTCTAAGTATTGCAGTGACTCCATTATGTTTGCCTAACATGACAGAAGCGCCGTCAGACGTTAACATGGCCATTTTCTGCAAATCAAGTCCGTGATCAGTGTAGAACTTTATTATTGCATCTGCAATATCCTGGGCGCTGCATCGTGCCAGCTGAATTATTCCCGGCAAATACACTTTTGTATGTGAAATGATTTTGTTCTCTAAACTTAATGTAAAGAACTAGCATTTTGTGTACTGTAATGTCTGTGCTTTCGTCGACTATCAACGTGTGAACATTGGCATTTCTTACAGCTTCCATAGTCTCAGCTTGTACAACTGCATTAATTGACTCCACAAATTCAAAAGCGTAGTTTTTACTTCTCCAGCTGTCGGGGAGGCTTACATATTTCGCCAGATGATTGTGAAGTTCTTGAACAGATAGCATAGACGCGTTCATTTTAATGGCAAGTAGCACGTTATCGATCAATATTTTGATTTGTTCAGGGTTTGCCTTGCTCTTATTGGCGAGGTCGATACGTTTTTGTCTAGATTCTCTCGACTCTCCAAGAAGCTGGTTAATCGCAGTTCCATGCTTTCTATTGTACAATGCTTTCACAACATCAATGTGACATTTTTGTGTTAAGTGACGTTTTAGGTAGTCAAGTTTCCACTCTGTCCACGTTTTCCCGGTGGAAAACTCTCCTTTAACTTTAGCTTCGGAGCAAAGTTTGCACACAACCCCATTAGCTCCGTAACTAAATATTTCCGACAATTTAACAGATTTGTCAGGGCCATCGCTAGTATCCGTTTGAAGGAGTTCATTTAGCCATTCTTGTTTGAAAGTCAAACAAACCTTTTTTTTAGGCTGTTGCAGAGGTGTTTCATCTTTTCGTTTCGCCATTGCTGAATGGATTCACGCGGTCTGAACTTGTGGTTCACGTCTGTGAATCAAAGGCTAGCCTTAATTACTCCAAAATTCAATATAAAATACAAATGGATGGTGCTACAAATCATATAGTTAGTGAATATAAATTGTGCCAAAATCAATTGTGCAATCTTGTGAAACTTCACTAAATAAGTGACCCGGCCGGCAGCACACAATTGTGCCAACACCTGACCTCACTACAGGGAATCTGGGTGTATTAGACCCCAAGTATCGCTTGCTTCCACTGTTATTCAATCAAAGATTGTGCTTGATTATCTGCTTCCCTAGCTAGAATAGCCTGAAAATTATAGATTTGATCCTAGAATTGAGAAATACTTGTCGCTTCCACATTCATTCAGGCTAGGTTCACAGTACTGAAGTGCAATTTTGATCAGATTTTCAATGGGTGGTTATTTTTGGGGTCATCATCCACATACAGAAACAGACAGGACAATAAGACAATAAATTAAACAATGTGTTTAATACCATTTTAAAGTTCAGACTGGATTCAACTGTTCCATATGCATGGTAAGGCGCACACAAAAACACACGGGTGAATGGATTAACCATAGGTTCATTTACCTTCCACACAAAACTGCAGTGTATAGATGTGAGCTAACCCCATCGGAGAGAACACAGTTTCTACTTGAAATGCATCTTTATGCAGCAAAATGCATGACTTTCACTGCAACAAAGTGGACAAGTGTGACTAGGCTCTTAGGAACAACACAGAATTCCGATGTAATTAGAGGAGTCAGAATAATCTGCCCATTATTACCAAAAGTATAAGGTGAACACAAAAATAAAGATCAACCCAATGTCAGACCTGTCTAAAACTGAAGCATGCAACAGGTTTATCAGGTTCCTTCCAGTAACTGGGTGGGCAGGTCCTTACGCACATTTATGCACTACAGGATACAGCATGGGTGTGAACAGCACTTTGATGATGATCCCAACAAAATTGGCCTCCTGACAGGCTGACAGCATTCACCCCAGCATTCCCACCAAATCAATGCAGAGATGCCAATTGCCAGCGTTCCCCCCGCGAGCCCCCCGTGCACTTACCTCACGGACGGTCACCCTTCACGGAAGCGGCGGTAAAGTAAGTGACTTGGCTGTGGAGGAATGATCATGTAACACCTGGTGGTCGTTGTCATTCACCTGAAATTAAGCTGTGGTTACATTTTGGCACCAAGTTTGAAAAGTTTACACAGTAAAGTGAATAAATTCCAGCCTGGGGCATGAATAGGCTGTTGGGATACCTAAAGTAGAGAGACATTTTGTGAGCCCTAGGTGGATCAGGCAGCATAAACATTACCTTCCACCCCACTTCCACCTACTGCAAGGCTGAGGTATGTATTTGTGCTGTGGGAATCATAGGTATGCATTTCATTAGATGTGTTTTAAATTCCCTCTGCATTTGTGTTCTGGTACTGATGTCTGGTAATTTTTTACACTAACCATTGTTTGGTTTACTTTTATACCCATGTCCTATGTTACTGTACATCGTTTATTGAACAAATCCAATGAAAAACTTTTGTGAAATAAAAGGTTAAAAACTGAATGGTGTAGTTCAGCCCATTCCGAATCTGAAAACTATAAACTTATTCCTATGGGTTCAGAAGTTTTGCAAGGAAAATGCAAAGTTGTACATTTCCTCCCTCCTTTAGCTTTCTTCTTTTCTTCCATAGACATCCAGGATACTTAACTGCACATTTTTGCCTCATTGATGCAGTTATCATTATGTGGTGGGAAATCCGTATTACCAGTTTTTCACCTTTCCCTTGGGCCTGTCACGTTTGTCCCTCTTTTTTAACAAAGGTGCTTGCACCGGTTTTGCCTCTGCTTTCTTCTCCATAGAACCACATTGTGGGGTACCTGGACATTTTCCTGCTAAAGGATCAGTCAGTCCTCCCTGTCAGCCAACATTCAACATGTGGTACAGGTTCTACAGAGCTTCAGTTAGACCCTCGACCTACAGAAGTCATCGCATTTGACACAACATTTGTCCAGAATGTTTCTGCCTTGGTACAAACTTCTGTCCCATGGTTCTCAGATATAGCCCTCAATTTGTGTATGTGTGAGTGTCTTGGATCGCATGGTAGCTTTTTTCGGGGTGGTGTCACAAAACCTTGTTTCACTCCGTATCATTAAACCTAAAAATTCTGGCCATGTAGTATAAACTGATTCCGTCCTATGAAGTGACTTGGCCCCTGCGAGAACCCCCCCCCCCCCGTGCACTTACTTTACGGACGGTCACGGACCCGCTCACTTCAGTCCCCGGCTTCCGTGCTCCTGAGTCCCGGCGCCTCCTCCTCGGCCAATGGCATGAAGTTGGCCTTTCGGCCAATCAGGAAGCAGGAGGACCCGCTCCCTGATTGGCCAGGAGGAGGATCCATGTGACAATAGCGAATTTTCATTCGCTATTGTCATACAATGGGCGTGCTCTCAGGGCGCACGCTCTGCTCCCTGGCCACCTCGTCTGCGCTGTCTCACTAGGTGCGCGATCTACATAGCTGCTTGCGCGGGACCAGAAATTTCACTGCGCGTCCGCGCATGCGCACACTTTAGGGGGAACATTGCCTGTCACTAGCCCATCAAAGTACCCGAGTACCTGTCACCAGCCCATCAGGTACTCTGATGACAGGTACTCGGGTACTCTGATGGGCTGGTGACAGGTACTCGGGTACTCTGACGACGGGTACTCGGGTACTCTGATGACGGGTACTCGGGTACTCTGATGACAGGTACTCTGATGGGCTGGTGACAGGTACTCGGGTACTCTGATGACGGGTACTCGGGTACTCTGATGACAGGTACTCGGGTACTCTGATGATGGGTACTCAGGTACTCTGATGACAGGTACTCGGGTACTCTGATGACAGGTACTCGGGTACGCTGATGACGGGTACTCGGGTACTCTGATGACAGGTACTCGGGTACGCTGATGACGGGTACTCGGATACTCTGATGATGGGTACTCGGGTACTCTGATGACAGGTACTCGGGTACTCTGACGACAGGTACTCTGGTACTTTGAGTACCCGTCATCGGAGTACCCGAGTACCTGTCACCTACCCATCAGAGTACCCAAGTACCTGTCACCTACCCAACAGAGTACCCGAGTACCTTCCACCTGCTCATCAGAGTACCTGACACCTGAAGTACCCGAGTACTTGCCACCTGCTCATCATTACCCATCACTACTCATCAGTACCCATCAGTACCTATCACCTATTAGTATCAGTACTGATCATCAGTACCCATCATCAGTACAGTATCAGTATCACCTATCAGTATCAGTACTACTCATCAGTACCTATCACCTGCCTGTCACCTGCCCATAAGAGTACCCGAGTACCTGTCACCTGCCTATCGGAGTACTCGAGTACCTGCCACTTGCTCATCAGTACCAGAGTACCTGTCACCTGCCCAGCAAAGTACCCGAGTACCTGTCACCCTTCATACAGCCACCATGTCCAAGTCCAAAAAGGTTTATATACGTCGTCCGTTTAAACCTAAATACCGGTGTTATGGCAGCAGATAGCTGCCATAATCCTGGTATTATTTTAAACGGTGGACGGTTGGCTTTCCGATAAGGGTGGTCCCAGCGGCGGATTTGCCGCGGGATCACCCTTCCGGGGAGGCGAAAGAGGTGCCCCCCCCCTCCCGCTGCATTCTGGTCCTTTTCCTTTACCGGACCTGCCGGCAGCGGGGAAAACGATCCGGTCCCAGATCCTCACAGACAGGATGTCGAGTGAGGGCAAGCTTGCCCTCACTTGACTCTATGGTCTTGGAGGACCGGAGCTACGGCAAACGTCATTGCCTAGCAACCAGTTTAAAGGTCCCTTTTTTTTTTCATTTTATTTAATTTTTTTTTTATTTATTTTTTTTTATTTTTTCTATCTTTTAGTGTACTTGTGAGATCTGAGGACTTTTTGACCCCAGATCTCACAAAAAAGAGGTCCTGTCGTGCCTATTTCTATTACAAGTAATGTTTACATTTCTTGTAATAGAAATAAAAATGATCAATTTTTTTTTTTAAAAAAACAGTGTAAAAATAAAAAATAATAATTAAAATAAATAGTAAAAAAAAAAAAAAAAAATTAAAGCGCCCTGTCCCCGCGAGCTCGCGCGCAGAAGCGAACGCATACGGAAACCCCGCCCACATATGTAAACAGTGTTCAAACTACACATGTGAGGTATCGTCACGATCGTTAGAGCAAGAGCAATAATTTGAGCCCTAGACCTCCTCTGTAACTCTAAGATAGCAACCTGTAGAAATTTTTAAAATGTCGCCTATGGGGATTTTTAAGTACCAGTTTGTCACCATTCTGTGAGCGTGCGCAATTTTGAAGCATGACATGTTGGGTATCTATTTACTCGGCGTAACATTATCTTTCACATTATGGAAAACAATTGGGCTAACTTTACTGTTTTCTTATTTTTTAATTAAAAAAAGTGATTTTTTTCCCAAAAAAATGCGTTTGGAAGACCGCTGCGCAAATACGGTGTGATAAAAAATATTGCAATAATCTCCATTTTATTCTCTAGGGTCTCTGCTAAAAAAAAATATATAATGTTTTGGGGTTCTAAGTAGTTTTCTAGCAAAAACAACTGATTTTAGCTTGTAAACATCAAATGTCAAAAATAGGCCTAGGCAAGTGGCTAGGATGCATGATGATGCTCCTTGGATGTTTAGGCCCCTCTATATGGCTAGGCTGTGAAAAAGTCTCACACATGTGGTATTGCCATACTCAGGAGGAGTGGCAGAATGTATTTTGGGGTGTCATTTTTGCTATGTACATGCTATGTGTTAGGAATATTCTATAAATTTACAACTTTGTGTAAAAAAAATTTTTTTTCATTTTTTTCCCACATTTTCCAAAAACTTGTGGAAAAAAATGACATGTTCAAAGGACCCATAATGCCTCATAGAATATACGTTGGAGTGTTTGCTTTCCAAAATGGGGTCATTTTGTGGACTTTTCCATTGTATTGGTGCTCTAGGGCCTTGAAAAGTGTGATAGGTAGTAAGAAAGTTTTATGTGTATTTATGCTCCTAAAACGCCTTATGGTGCTACTTGGACGTGGAGTCTCTTTTTGTGGCCAGGCTGTGTAAAAGTCTCACACATGTGGTATCACCATACTCAGAAGGAGTAGCAGAATGAATTTTGGGGTGTCATTTTTGCTGTGTACATGCTATGTGTTAGAAATAGCTTATAAATTGACAACGTTTTGGGAAAAAAAAAGAAAAAAAAATGTTTTCTTCATTTTCCCAAGAATTGTGGGAAAAAATTATAACTTCAAAAAACTCACCATGCCTCTTACTAAATACCTTGGACTGTCTACTTTACAAAAAGGGGTCATTTGGGGGGTATTTGTACTGTCCTGACATTTCAGGGCCTCAAGAAAGGAGATAGGCCATCAGTACATCTGGTGTGATAAATTTTCAGTAATTGGTACCATAGCTTCTAGACTCAATAACTTTCACACAGACTAAATAATATACACTAATTTGGGTTAATTTTACCAGAGATATGTAGCAGTATAAATTTTGGCCCAAATGTATGAAGAAAAATTAATTTTTTGCAAAATTTTATAATAGAAACTAAAAAAAAGTGGTTTTTTTTTTGCAAAATTTTTGCTCTTTTTTTGCTTATATCACGAAAAAAAAAAACCCCAGTTGTGATCAAATACCACCAAAAGAAAGCTCTATTTGTGTGAAAAAAATGATAAAAATTTTGTTTGGTTACAGTGTAGCATGACTGAGCAATTGTCATTCAAAGTGTGAGAGTGCTGAAAGCTGAAAATTGGTCTGGGCAGGAAGGGGGTCTAACTGCTCTGTATGGAAGCGGTTAAGAACCTGTTGATATGGCACTGACAGATTCTTTAAGTAGTTCTAAAGGCTGAAGGTTTTTTACTTTAATGCAGTCCTCCCAGCCCCCCTAATGCTTAACTGAGCTCCCTCCTGATCCAGCGATGTGCACGAGAGCATCAGCTCCCAAGAGACTTTCCCTCCTCATTGGTTGAGACAGCAGTGGGAGCCATTGGCTGTCCTTCACAGCCAGACAGCCAAAGAGTAGAGAGAGGGGGTGGGGGCCAAGCTGCGGCTTTGTGTCTGAATGGACATTTAGAGCAGCAGACCAGGAGCGTGCCTGCTTGGGTTCCCTAATTGCAAGCTGCTTGCTCGAGGGGCACTCGACAGGAGGGAGGGGTCAGGAGCACTTGCAAAGGACCCAAGAAGAGAAGGATCGGGGCTGCTTTGACAAACCAGTGCACAGAGCAGGTGAGTATAACAAGTTTGTTATTTTTTTAAATGTTGCTTTTAATATCACTTTTAAGAATTACTGGCAGTTCGCAGATTAAAGTACTGGCAGCAGGAGGGGATTGATTTAAAATCCCTATTGAACTAAATCATGGCTATGAATCTGCCTACTGCTATGTGCTGTCAATCAACAGTCAGGTGGACCTGATGGGGTCTAATCCATAAATTTCCCATCAGGCTATGCCCACTCCTACTACAAAACTCCTTGGTCATGTGCCTGTCAGTGTGATAGGCACTGCAGGGACACCCTCCTTTTGGCAGCATATTGCTACTTGCACTGTGTCAGAAGTCTGAAGAGTTAACACTTTGATCATTTTATTCAAGCTAATAGTTTCTATTTCATTTCATTGTGCTTCTAATCAAGCTATACCTAATGAAGCAATTGTTTTTTTTTTAAATGGTTAATCCTTGTGTTGAGGCGCTAGCTTGAATTCAAAATTTCAATACCCAAAATGCTATACTAAAACAGAAACACATAGGAGGTGCCATTTCATAGTAACAAAAAATTGTATTTTAGGCGCAGAAATTATTTGGTAATACAAGAATACACATTAAAGTATAAATGCTGTCAAAACATTTTTCTCAAAATTGCATATAGGAGGGGAGGGTTAGAACCTCTGTAAACTTTCTTTTGCTACTCCTACCAGGTAGATTTAGTATATCTATTAGTCCTGATAACAAATGTCCCATTTTGAGTTGTCCCTAAAACAGGGACACTGATTAAACCATCCACTAGGGATGTCTGTTCCAATGAAAATTCTCCTCAGTTTGTAGAGTATCCAAAGTCTGTAGTGTATCCAAAGGCAAAAATGTTTTTTTTTTTCTTTTTTTGGTTTGGATAAAGTAGGGGAGGGTTACAATGCTTTTCAAGTTTTTATTGCTGTGTCCTTGCTATGGTGATTCAGCCTCCATATTTGTCTTGGTGACCATTGCCACTAGGACTAAAAGTGAGAGAAGATCCAAAATATCGAGTTGTCAGTCACCAGAACAGGAATAAATATTCCAATGAGCCCACATGTGTCAGTGAAAACTAATAAGAGGTGTTTCTTTTTTGGCTCTCACTTCCTGTCATGTCTCCGAGACAAAAAGTGAAGAGAAATCTCCCCTTGACAAGGGTTTTAACAATTACCCACTGCATACAACATTAAAAAAGTTTTGGCTTTACCTAAATTTGAAGCTAGAATCATTTAGGACCTATTCATACATGTCCTTTTTCATGCAGCAAAAACTCAATCATAAACTCAAGCACTGCAGTTTAATCTTAAATGGCAAGGGAAACTATATAGTCCTATTCACACCCACATATGTGGATTACCATCCATTCTGCATTCACATAGAACAGTGCAAATCTAGCCTTAAGAAAACCAGACTTGAAAAATCCATCAAAACTTTTTTTTATGCAGTTTTTGTTCTGAGATTTGCATTATTTTACCAGTTTTACCATGCAGAAACTCATGAGTAGGGCAAGTAATGTTTTCTAACTAACTACGACTGTAACATAGAGCCTTTTTTTCATAGGTAGAGGATTGTACAATTGGGTTATCATCGAATAGGAAGGCTCTTATAACTCTGATATGTGCTTTTCTGTCATGTGTTTTAAGGTTAATAAAAATAAAACGCAGATTGCAAATCTTCCTGAAATTGAGTTTGGCACTAATTTTATTTGACATTATCCAAGTGTGCCTGAATAAGCTCAGACTTAGCAGTGTTAAAATTTTACAATATGTGATTTTGTTCCTATTCATGAACGTTACATGTAGCATGAATTATCTAGATAGTTATTAACATAATCATTTTGTGGTAGTGAAGTGTGTTCAGTAGCACTGGTTGCCCTGTCTGCTTTTATTGTAGGAAAGCCTTTTTAATAACAGTCAGTACTGTTGACAAGCTGTTAACTTGTGCCAGATCTCACATTATTTCCGCAGTGTTCAATCTACAGATTAGTAATTAAACATTGAAGAAAGCTGACTAAATTACCTTTTATATGTTGATTTCATGAGATTGATATATTACATTTATGGCATATATACTTTATATTTTTCGTGATAATAGAAATAATTGATTTTTAAACATATGTATATACATACCCTGAACAGTCATAAGTTATTACCACATTAGACTAAGCATGGACTAGGATCTAGGATGCCATTAAAGTTCATGTGAGTGTAAAGGCAGGTGTCCCAATACTTTTGGTAATATAGTATATATATATATATATATATATATATTATACGAATAATTATTTTTTTACGTTTTTACTTTACTAACCTGGTCCCACAAATATGGAATCTTATCTGTAGCTAACGACAGCTGTACGTGATAATGATGGGCTGAACTGCTCTGGGTTCGGCTCAAGCAGGGTTCAGCAAACATGAAAGTTTGGATGCTAAACCCAAACCCCACTGAAATCAATGGAATCAAGATCTGTTAAATTAAAAATGCTAATTTCCTGACAGACTTCAATGGCAGCATAGGTTTGGGTAGCTACACCCTCGCTCTTACCCCATAGGACCCCTCTTGTCCTCCTCACTCATAAGGACCATTTTGTATGCAGATTCCTACCTTTTGGAAGATTAAGGGACTGGGGTCTCACGAGGGACAGCCGTGCGGATATTGGGAGCTTCCTGTGGTGTCTGGAAGTTCCAGGATGGCTCCAGTAGTCACCAAATGCCCGGCTAACAGCAGGGGGGTGAATGGCACACATGCGCAGAAGATTGACACCTGTAATAACAGAAGCTCTGCCAATGGCGAGCAGTTGCGCTAGGTCGGATGCCCTGCTAAAAGCGGGTGACCTCTAAAGTGTGCACAGCATGACGGTGTGCTCTGCTGTTCCTGGGATCCGGGTCACCCCATGGATGCATCAATTGCTCTGTGGATGAGGTCCAGGATACGTGAGTATGTTTGGCTTGAGGTCAGCAGAAGGGACCAGATGCCATGCAGGCTGCTAGGGAGTAACTCCACTTGTGTTAAAAAACAAAAATAATAAATAATAACCAAAATGAAAACTTATTTAGATGTCTATGCTGTGATGTGCATTATAGCATTTTTATTAAAGTTTGATGTAGTTGCTTTATGTCCTTAACAGATATCTGTTTGTTTTAACAAAGTTTTTCTTTCTGTGTTAGAGGGTCTGTCTAATGAAATCACCTGTGTAGAGAAGTCT
This sequence comes from Pelophylax lessonae, assembly GCF_965119305.1. Classification (NCBI taxonomy): domain Eukaryota; kingdom Metazoa; phylum Chordata; class Amphibia; order Anura; family Ranidae; genus Pelophylax; species Pelophylax lessonae. Next base: position 331,054,563 of record NC_138772.1, read on the forward strand.
GCTGTAGTAGAATTCCTTTAGCAGTGGTTAACCCCTTAGAAGTTTTCTATTACCTAGCAAACAAACAACTGTTACTTTGTCTCTCTGAACAGCTTAAGAAGCTTCAGCAGCTGCAGTTTTTATTAGAAAGGTTATTTGATAAATTACTGCATGGCTTGAGTAGCAATTGTACATGTTATAATATTTATTTTCTTAACAATGTTGAGTTCTCCCTTAAACTTAGTGAGATTTGTTTATTTCTGCAACAAGTCCTCTGCAGCCTGATACCTCTATGCCTTGTCTGCTTTATGCAGGTTATTGCTGGAGGGGGCCGTGTATTCCTTACTGATACTATACCTGGACTGTCAGCCCTTCTATGGGTCTCTCAAAGCTAGTGTATGGAAAGCTGACTAATGGACACTTGCTATTAAGCATCTCCAGATCTACATGTATTATGCATACCCTAAACTGGGCCTTTGCTGCTCATGCCTTGGCTGGTAGAATCCTGTATGAATGTCCTGCCTTGTTCAGGCATCCAGGTTGCAAGATGACAGCAGCCATCAGGTTGCCACGGGTAGTCAAGACACTCTAAAGGATTCTGTTACAGCTCTCCCTGTGTAAAGATTTTCTACTCTGACAGTGTCAAGATTTTCATTTTAGGACCAGTCAATCGGCCAATTTAACTCTCTTTAAACAATTTCTAAAAGGAATATGCAGCTGAGGAAGATGTTTGAGCAGGTGTTTTTGGTACCTTTTCGTAGGCTGCTAGGATGCCTAAAATGGCAGAGATACCTGCAATGCAAGTATTTAGCATTTCCAAAGGAGTACATTGCCTTTTTTCCTATGATGTTTAAGCTAGAAGATTATTCTTCAAGAGGGGTGGATATTGAACAGAAGGACAGAGCAGCAGAAGGTTTTAGTGGTCAGCATCTTGCAGTGCTGGGTTGCTCAAGTTCAAACCCCAACAAGGACACTTCTACCTGCACTGCAGGATGTCAGATTAGGGCACTTAGGGGGGAAGAGGTTTTCCAGCATAATGAGTCACCTGTTTGGTTGATGTGGCCTTCATCAGCTTAGCCGTATACATGGTGTTGTCATTGGAGGATGCTGTGCCCTTCAGGGGTATTTTCAATCAGGATGATTGGGTGTGTCATTGGGGGCTGTAGCATCTTCTGGTTATAGCCTTGTGTTGGATTTGTCCCTAAGGGGTATATCTGTCAGCAGTTGCAGCATGGGAGCCTGCCTTAACTCTCGCCTCTTTTCCAATGCAATGGAAGTAGGGATGAAGAATGTTCTATCCTAAATAGTAATTCTGACAAGTAGGACAATCTGGTCTGCATTGCAAGAGTTTAGTCTGCCTCCTTCAAGGGCTAGCTTTATCTTGTAGGCAAATAGCTGGAGTTGATTCTACAAGTGGAACATTCTTGTCTGCATTGCGAGAGTCTGAATAATCCCTTAAATGGCTAGCTTCATTTGACAGCAAAAAAGTGTAAACAATTCTTTAAGTGGGACATTCTTGTCTGCATTGCGAGAGTCTAGCAGTCCCCTTTAAAGGGCTAGCTTCATTTGATAGCAAATAGCTGGGAATAATTCTACAAGTAAGACAATCTTGTCTTCATTGTGAGAGTCGAAACAGTCTCGTTCAAGGTCTAGCCTCATTTGACAGTTAAGAGCTGTGTTTAGTCTGGCCCCCTCCCCTCAGAGTACATGTCTGCTGAATGAAAGAGAACTGCAGCTCAAGAGTCAGTATCAAACTCTAAAAAGGTTTGCTCCTGCAGTTCCAGCCTGAAGTCCAGAAAGAGTCCTCTACCAAGTAGTCAGCAAAGAGTTCCACTTCTGGGGGAGAGGTTGCTTACTGACCTTTTTCATATTTGTACCACCCATACATATCCTTTGGGTACCTGGTTGCTCCTCTTCTACTATGAAGATACAGCTTTGGTCTCAGGTCAAGCACTTCAGGCCATGTTGGTCAATCAGCCACTTTAAAGCCTCTGACTGTGCCAGGAGGAATCCTTTGCTCCAGCAACAATAAGCAAGTTTTGCTAGGCAACATAGTTCTTACCGTCTCTAGGGAAGGCAATTCCAGTTCCAGCAGATGTGATTTTAAGAGGAGTACTATTGTTGCTCAGAGGGATGCCTATTTCCAATTTCCAGAGCTATCTTCTGACATACCTCTGTTTCTACATGGATTAAGACATCATGCAGCATATATTTCTGCTGCTTGGGTTCTCGATCCACTCCTCCTCTAGACAGGAATTCCTGACAAGCATACGGAGGGAGTTCTCAGAACCCTACAAGAGATTGGCTGGCTAGCCTTTCAAAAAGGGTCTTGTGACTCCTACTCAAATCCCTGTGTATCTGAGAGCTTAATCCATCACGGTTTAAGATACATAGTTTTTGCCACTAGAGCAGTGTTTCTCAACTCCGGTCCTCAGGGCACACTAACAGGCCAGGTTTGCAAGAAAACTGAAATACATCACAGGTGATATCATTTGCTGATCAGTGATTTCAGTATTCTGGTCTGCATCTCCCCAAGGTAATACTTAAAATCTGGCCTGTTAGTGTGCCCTGAGGACCGGAGTTGAGAAACACTGCACTAGAGCATACTGGTGGTAGGATGGAGGGTATTCCTGACTTTCCTCTCTTCAACTGTCAGTGTCTCAATACCTGATGATCAGGACCATGGTCTCTCCCATCCCTATATTGAGGTGTGATCAAAAGAAAAGGCCTCCTGTCCTGAAGGGGTTTTTTTTTCTCCAATGTTGATCATACACCCAGCGATTCATGTCTTTCAAACAGGCAGATGAATTTGTGGGTGCTTGCACAGTAATACATCTTCTGTGCTTCTTAGTTATTGTCAGTGGAACTCCCCTGTCAGGAAGTTGTTTTGCCAGTAGAATTCCCTGGTTGGAAAGTTAGCTTTATATACTCTGGTTTTGTGGTCAGCTCTTTAATGCTCCCTTCACCTTTTTTCACCTGACAGCAGGCTTTTAGTCTCAGTGAGGCTGAACAACTTCACAGTGGTGTCCTACATCAGGGGGCATGTCAGAACCTGCAGGGTCAGTTCACCGAGAAGAGGTAAAGATGACTGTGATGTGGGCGGAGTAGGATCTTCCTTATCTCTTTTAAATCTAAATATAATTTCTGGGAAGAATTCATATTCTGTAGCCCAATTGGGCAATAAGTGCTTCTTACATACAGGTCCCTCCAAATGGATTTTATCTCTGGACAAGATTTCATAGTTAGATCTGGTACCATATCCTTACTGTTACAAGTTGGAAAGCTTCTCCCTAGGGGCTTGGGCCAAGCCCTGGGTGCGGATGCTGTGTCAGATCAGGAACGGTCTCACAAGCTATATGCTTTCCAGTTCTATCCATACACAATTTTTTTTGGGGGTCTGTTACTAAGACCATGGCAATGTTTGCAGTATTTCCCTATTGGCAAAAGAGGCCTTTGTTCTTTCCTTTGACACAGGGGTATCGGGTTTAAGTCCTTTCTCTCGGGTGAGATCGTCTGTCGTAAAGAGCAATATTCCACCTTTGTGCATCTCTTCCACTTTCTCATCCAGGCAGGAAGAGACTAATCAAGCTTGGCTGTTTCTCTAAGCTAATATCTATAAATCCCCCAAAAGGATTTGAGCAAAGCTTGTTCAGTTTGGACTGCTTTGATTTCTTTGCTTCATTCCTCTTGGCAGGTGCATTCCAGACTTCAACTGATCCTAAAGCTCTCTTAGAGGGCAGATCTTTGCGGTCCCTGTAAAATCCAATGTCTCCTGGGTAGACTATCCTTTACTCATCCAATACTTTGATGGGGGTTGCATATGAGACTCGAAGGAGAACCAAGTCTCTCTAGGCAGGGTTTGTTTCTTGCTCTGGGCTTCCTTTCTGGCTCCAGGTGAGATCTTTTTGCAATCCAGTCTGCGTAAAGGCTGAACTGGGTAAAGACATGCACTCTAAGGGCTGTCTCTTCAGCCAGGATGGTTGTCAAGATTACAGCTTTAGGCTAGGAAGGATCTTTTGGTGTCTCACAGCTCCAGATGGGATCCCCTCCAGTCCAGTTGGAGTAAGGATTGAGCCATGATGTCAATCTCTCTAGGTCTACATCCTTAGCAGGAAGCTTGGCCAGAATCAGGGCTCTTAAGGCCCCTTGACAGCTTGCTGCCCCAGGTGGAATCTCTTTCAGTTCAGTTTTGAGTAAAGTCTCAGTCATGAAGGCAGCCTTCCCATGGGTTCTTTTCCTCAGTCAGGAGATTTGCCGGGATCTGGGTCTTGTGTCAAAAAGGATCCTTGGAGGATGACATACCTTTCATTAAAGCTGTACTGGCTCTTTGTGGGGTGAAGCTAACTTCCCTATGCTGTCAATATCTATCCATAGGGTTTGTTGGCTATAATTGAAACCCTACTTTTCCGATATCCCACCCTTGTTTTTTTGGACTAGATAGTTCCCAAATGTATGCTGCCATGGAAGTCTGTCAGGAACACGGAAAATTTACTATCAAATGCTTACAGTAATTTTCCTTTCCTGATGGACTCAATGGCAGCAGTTCCCTCCCAGAGCCTTAAATAGGCTAGTTATGGAAAGCAGCCTCTGGCTAAGCCTGACAATTTATGGGAGTGGGGTCCTATGGGGTAGAAGCGAGGGAGGAGCTACCCAAACGTATGCTGCCATAGAGTCCATCAGGAAAGGAAAATTACGGTAAGCATTTGATAGTAAATTCTACATTTTTTCTGCGTTCGTAGGCAAAAGGTGTCAAAAAATAGCAAAGGGTAGGGCACTGTCCTGCAGAACATATACTAATGCAAACAGAAAATGAAAATAAAAAATTCCATACAACCGGGAACAGTAATTTTTTTAGCACAGACATTTACATAGGGAAAATAGATCTCAATTGCTGAAATACATCCCTCTCCTTGCCTTTTTTTTTTTTCAAATAAAAAAAGGCACACAAGTCTGAAGGGTCCCCCAAAACACATACCAGACCTAATTTAAACTATGTCTTTTTTTAATGTCATTTTTGCTGTTGCACATCCTACAGCAAGAATGAAAAAAAAATGCAGTCCCCCACAAAATGCATACCAGACCCCCTGATTCTGGTATTGAATTTAAGGGGGTATCACACCCCAAATAAAAAAAGATTTTAAGGGGACAAATAATACAATCTATACAAATAATAAAATCTATACAATTAAAAGGTCCCCCTAAATATCCACATCAGACCCTTAATCTAAAAATGCAGTCTGGCTGTCCAGGAAATGGGAGGTTAAGCACGTGGCCCCCCTCCTGAGCCATACTAGAACACATGTCTTCAACATGTCCGCATGTTGATGAAGACATCATCATAACCCTTTCCAGTGTTGTGAGGGTCTGCAGGTTGGGGGCTTATCGAAATCTGGAAACCTGCTTCAATAATAGGCTCCCAGATACTGCCCCCCCCCATGTGAATAATGAGGCACATAGTACCTCTACTAATTTATAAAAAATATGTCACCTAGAAATAAAGACACTCTAACATTTGACAAGTCATTAATGAATCACTAATATTTTGGTTAATTTCGACCATAGACCAGTCACTAGTGGTGTACCACAAGGCTCTCTACTAGGTCCCTGGGGTGCCTGCATTATGGAACATGATTTGGCATTGCTGGAAGATTGGTCAAAGCAGTGAAAACTGAAGTTCAGTGTTTCTAAATGTAAAATAATTGCACTTAGGGAGAATGAATCACTTGACAGGGTACAATATTAGGGGTACAGTGCTACAGAGGAAAAATATTTGGGAGTACTCATTTGAAATGATCGCAAAATAAGCAAACAGTGTGACCAGGCAGTGGGAAAAGGTGTATGGAATTTTAGGATGCATCACTAGAGTAGTCACCAGCAGGAGAAAGAAGTCCTGATTTCCCTATAGAAATTGTTAGTTAGCTCTCATTTAGAATACTGTGGAGACCTTAATTTCAAAAAGATATTGATAAGATAAAACGAGTCCACAGACAGGCAATGAAAATGGTGAAAGATCTGAGAAATAAAACATATCAGAAGAGACTTAAGGAACGTAATATGTACAGTCTGGAAGAGATAAGGGAAAGGAGGGACATGATTAAAACCTTTAAATACATCAAAGGGGTGAGAAGGGTCCAGGAGGGCAGTATTTGCAATATGAAACAAATATCAAGAACACAGGGACACAGGGAACTGGCAGGTGAAACTAATCTTATAAAATAATATTTTACCAAAATAGTAGCTGATGTTTGGAATAGACGTCCAGCAGAGGTAGCGAGTCAACCAACAGTAAGTGGATTCAAATATGTTTGGGACAAACACAGATTCATACTGAGAAAACAGAGTTAACAAAAAAAATGTATACATACAAAAATGAGGCAGACTCAATGGACCACTCGGTCTTTATTCTGCCATCACTTTTCTATGTTTATCTGGGGGAGTTTTACTAAAACTGGTGCAGACAAAATCTGATGCAGCTGTACATAGTAACCAATCAGCTTCTAGGTTTTATTGTTAAAGCTTAATTGAACAAGCTGAAGTTAAAACCAGATTGGTTACTATACACGGTTGCACAAGATTCTTTCTGCATCAGTTTTAGTACATCTCCCCCTATGTTTCTAAACATTATGATATTACGGTATGTTTATTACATAGAAGATGCTTAAGTGATTACAGAAATTATAGTTTTTAATTTTGCACAAGACATTTGTGTAGATATAAATAGTAGATGTTAAAGTTGAACTAGTGAACTATTCCTACTCCTAAAACCCCATCCACTTAGGAGCATATCATTTTAAGACATTTTTGTTGGGCGTTTTTTGCAGTTGTTCGGAGGCAGGCTTTGACATCTGACCAAAAATGCTTGTAATCTGCCAAAAAAAGAAGCTCATGTACTTTTTTGCGCTTTAGGCGTTTTGCTTCAGACAACAAAACACTCATATATGAACAGGGGCCTTTGAACTGAATGGGATTTTGCTTGTTGGGTGTTTTGGAACTTCAGAGATGAGCATTTTACGAGCTGAAAAACACTCAGGTGTGAACATGGCCTAATTAATCACTAATTTAAATCAAAACTAACTACATGATGTGCCAGGTTCCAAGTCTTCACTCTTCTTCCTAGTGTCCAAAAAAGATGACCAGTTGACTACACCCCCCAGTCATCATTCCTAGAAGCATTACTGGTAGGGGAGAAGGACAGCAAAGCTAAATTAATATTAAAAGGCTTCAAAGGTTTTTGTTTGGTGCTAACTGCTGAATGAGTGGAAGGGGGATTGCGAGAGATGGCCTTTAACAGTTGACATTGTGGTTATGATTTCTTATGTTTTATTCTTGCCACATTTAATCTACTTTTACTTTAAACACTACAGAGTCAAATCACTATATGTGACATGTGAGTAATTATAAATTTTATTAAAATAACGTTTTTTGTCGTATAATTTTTTCATTAGAATGTTCAGTTTACAATTATAAATTCTACATATGTGTGAAATCAGTATGTGTTCACATGAAATGGAAACTTTATTATTACCATATATAGGTTATATATATATATATATATATATTGGAATGTTGTCTTGCAAAATGTATATAAAATATTTGACCAGAAATATATATATATATATATATATATATATATATATATATATATATATATATATATATATATATATATATATATATATATATAAATATATATGTATGTATGTATGTATTTTTTATAAAAGACCAAATAAAGAAAGAAACAGATACAGTTTTTTTCTGGTTTGACCAGTGTTAGTTTCAGTCTTGTGTTACATTAGATAAAAAATGCAAATTTTATTCTGTGATTTGACACCTTTATAATGACACCTAAATTATGTTTCTGGTAGAAAATACTGAGAAGTTATTTACAATTGAAATAATGTATTTTCTGTTATATTTGTTAATGCATGTTGTTTATTATTTTTTTTCTAATGTGATGCTACAAAAATAATTGCTAAGGGGAAAAAGGCAGGAGAATTTATTTATGAATGTTCAAGGTAAACTATGGACTAATAAGGGGTTAAACAGGAACCTTTTTTACAGAAAAACTGTGGATTTGCTGGCACTAGTACTGGTAAATGACATGCCTTTGATCTACATGTTTAAGAACCAATTCAAATATATTGTAACATTAATATTATAACATTATATTTATAAATGAAAACTAAAAACACTTGGCAAACCTTACTGTCACATGATAGAGACTTAATTTCCTTAGTGCATAACAGTCATAGTAGAATCGATTAGATTAGACTTATCCTACTAGAAGCATGGTCAGATAATTTTCTCGTATTCTGTTGTCTTCTCTTAGTTAATCTCCCAAACAAATCTAAAATCTGACTACCTAATGATAACTTCCCCTCAGATTTGCCATGCGTTTCTGATATCAAAACAGTGGACTCTAATTTCATCAGTTCATGTCACAGATGATACCTTTCCCACTGTAAAATCTGTAGCACTTAAATGTGTCTGTTGGAGAATTTTTAGGTCTCATGAAGCGAGACTCAAGAAGTCTAGATCTTAACAGATGTTCTCTCTTTTTTTAAAACAAACAGAGCTTGATCTTTTACACCAGAACGACAAGAAGGCTTGAGTTAGATTAGGGCTTTAAAATTGACTTAATTTTTTTAAACTCTTAGACCAATCTTCCTTTTATATTCCTCCCTTTCGATTGTAAGCTCCATAAGCCCTCCTATTCCTTCTGTATTGAACTGTATTAGAAATGTGCTGTCTCCCTTAATATTGTAAAGCACTGCACACACTGTTGGCCCTATATAAATCCCTAATAACATTAATAATAATAATACAGATAGATATATTTGAAATTTTTTTTAAAAAATATAGCAATATCAGTAGATTGCATTTAGAATGCATTTACACCCCCATTTTGAACTTACAAAGTCTTCCAAAAAAAGTTTGGCCCACATTCATTTTGACATTCTCCAGACCTTTCCAAATTATTACTTTAGCCTCTATAATTTGAACAATAACAAAAGCCCTACTCCTTCTTCTGAAGGAGATTATCTCTATATACATGACAGATTCTGCCCTCCCCACCATGTCACATGCTTACTGCTCCTTTCTAGATTTATAGATAACAAAGAATTAACTTTTTGTGTGATCACCCTTCCTAAAAACGGTAAATCCCTGGGCCCTGATGGTTTCTGTAACATTTTTTACAAGGTTGTCACCACAGAGCCTTCTCCTCAGTTGCCCCCCATGTTCAACTCTGTCTCAACTTCCCAAACCTTAGCTACCCATTTTTTAGTCATCTTGGAACCTGGTAAAGATGACCCCATTATTCCTTTGCAAAGTGAAACTCCCCTTTGCAAAGTGAACCACCTAATCAACCCCAATATCTCAAACTTTTACACCTAATTTCCCTAAAAGAAAATGCCATCTTGCCTTCTCACAGTAGATGCAGAGAAGGCATTCAACTAACCCTATAACAATTAAACCTAGGGGAAAGTATTATCTCCAGAATGATGGCCTTATATTTGACCACCTCTGCAAAAATTACAACACATTGCTCTCTTTAACCACTTAAGCCCCAGCCCTATTTCGGACACTTTTTGTTTACAAGTTTAAATCAGTATTTTTTCCTAGAAAACTACTTAGAACCCCCAAACATTATATATATTTTTTAGCAAAGACTCTGGAGAATAAAATGTCGGTCATTGTAATATTTTTTATCACGCGGTATTTGCGCAGCGGTCTTTAAAGCGCCATTTTTTTGGAAAATTTTAGAAAAATCACATTTCACTAATTTTAAAAAATACTAAACAGTAAAGTTAGCCCATTTTTTTTGTATATTGTGAAAGAACATGTCACGCCGAGTAAATAGATACCCAACATGTTACGGTTTAAAATTGCGCCCCCCCGTGGGATCGCGACAAACTACGGTCAATAGAGATCTCAATCTGCGACGCTTTAAATTTATTTAACGGTTACCAATTTTGAGTTAGAGTGTAGCCCTTTTTTTTAAATTATTGCTCACACTCTGGCAATCGCGGCGATACCTCACATGTGTGGTTTGAACAGCGATTTCATTTGCGGCTCGACTTCCGTATACGTTTTTTTTGTGCGCGAGCTAACGGTGACGGGGGCGGCTAAATTTTTTTTTTTTTTTTTCCCATTTATTTTATTTATTTTTTTAACTTTATTAAAGTTTTAAAAAAAAATAAAAATCTAATCACTTTTATTGCTGTCACAAGCAATGTAAACATCCCTTGTGACACCAATATGTAGTGACAGGTACACTTTATGGAGGGATCGAGGGTCTAAAAGACCCTAGACCCCTCCACTACACTTCCCTGTATGCAAAACGCTGAAAACGGCATTTTTGCATACAGCCGTTTTTCAAATTTGCCGCCTTTTGCAGCACAGTAACCCGGAAGTGACGTCATGGACGCCGCCTCCGGGTTACGTCATCGGAGACCCGATCGATGCCGTTTCCGGCATTCATCGGGACTCCATCCAGCCGGCGGACGTGCCGGCTGGGTGCTCGGGGCTCCCGGTGGAACGGGAGCCCCGGGCAAAGCCACGGAAGGCGGCGGGAGGGGGGGGGGACGTCCCCTCCCGCCCCCCCGGGTACCGATCGAGCGGCTCCCGAGCCGCATCGGTCGGTACCGACGGAAAGCCAACCGTCGGCTCTAAACCACGGTACCGGGATGATGCCTCTAGCTAGAGGCATCATCCCGGTACATTACCGCAAAGTTTACCGACGTAGACCTACGTTAGTATGCGGTAAGTGGTTAAAAACGTTTCTCTGTCTCTAATAGAACTCAACAAGGCTGCTCTCTTTGCCCCTTCTTTACATTATCATCATGAAACACCTGTTTACCCTGTGTAATAATTCCATCAAAACATCACTTTGGACAATTAAAATATAAATAGGCCCTTTATACAGATAACCTGCTTCTCTATATAACCACACCTAGAACTCAAATCGATTTTAAAATAAATGTGTTTCTTTGGTGACTTAAGCAATTTTAAAGTCAACCTAACCAAGTCTGAAATTCTGAACATTTCTAAATTGAAGTATGTTTTTCAACCTGAAGCAATCTGTGGTAAAATGCAATTACAATGAATGTGGTTTTAAATCTATATGTTTTCCAAACCAGCCCAACCCATTTACAGTACTCCTTCTTTCTACAACTTTATAAGCTGATATTCAACTTTGGAGTTCTATTATAGCTAGGTTTAACCCCAAAGCTTTAATTAGATGGAGCAGGTGCACAGTTTCACTAGCTCTACATCTATCCCTCTCTTCCATCTCAAGCTCATTTTCAAAGGGAATTTTCACTTTGCAAGAGATATTTTTCTTAGCTTAGTAAATGAGGTGAAGCTATGCTGACATCTATCCTCCAGTCACGTGTAAGCAAAAATACAGGTTGTTTTTGTGTTTTTTTTTTTTTGCAAAGTAAATTATCCCCATGTAAACTAAACTAAGGCTAATTCCACTGCAAACTGAAAATTCCATGCAAAGCGAGCAGTCTATTTGCATTTAGTAACTCAATCACATATAGTGGGATTCAGCTGTCAGACTAACCAACAGTCTCGGCAAGTTTTTTTAAGTCTAGTGGAAACAATAGAGGAGGAAGCAATGGTTAAAAAATAGACGCCCAACGATTTAGTCTGTGTTCACCTATAATTCCCAACAAGTAGCTAATCATTAAGCCAGTTAGCTCTAGGCTTCATTGGGGCAGATCAGGAAGAAAATGTGAATCAGTTTAAAGGATATGTACAGCCAAAGCTCGAAGAACGAACTGCACTCCTGTGACCCGATTTCAGCAGGGAGTGGGCTGAAGACCGCTCTTTGCTGACGACACAGAAGTCGGTCCAAGCACCGTGTCATCATGACAACGGAGTCGGGATCCGCCAGGTACCTGGACCGACACCTGGCGCAGCCTCTCAGCGAGCCATTGAGAGCCGGAGTTGCCCGCTCCCCACCCCTCCACAGCCCAGAGCTCCAATGAGCGAGGAGGCGGCAGAGCAAAGAGCTTCTGACTAACAGTCAGCAGCTCTCTGCTGGTGGAGCTGTCAGAACCGAGCGATCTGTGGTGTTCGGTCGCTCGGTTCTCAGTGGAGAGGCACCGGGGGACAGAGGCAGCATCCACCTAGGAAAGTATAATTAGGCAAAAAAACGGAATCCCATACATCTCCTTTAGGTCCTATGTCAAAGAATTTGATGCACACTAATGAATTTCTATGACTTTTTTATGGCAAAAATATCTTACTTTTTCTTCTTCTTATAATTATTTTCTCTCAGTGTATATAGTAATAACATATGCATAGGTTAATCAAAAAACAACAGGTAATGTGCACTCTATTATGAGTAATGAATTGGCTAGTTTTTAGTCTTATATCTTGAGGTATTGTTATAAATTTAATGATAAGCACACTATGCAGCCTTTGAAAAAGAACAAGAAAATTCTGAATACATAAATTCTTGCTTCTCACACAATATCTGTTTGACACTACGTTTGCCCAAAGGTTTATGCTGTCTACATGGAAAAAAAAAAATACTGTAGTTTTGGTGTACACTGTAAAAAATCCTTTTATGTACATGCAAAAGACATATAGTAGCTATGAAACATATTGCCAGGGGCCATTATGCTCAGCACTAGTTATAAAGAAACATGGCAACCTGAAACACAACATGATCTGAATCCACCTTAATAAGATTCACAGTCATGTCCTAATGTGATTTGTTCAAATACATCTAGGAGGAGTACAATCATTTTTGATTTCCTCTGACACCAGACAATATATATATATATATATATCCCTGCATAGATATCTTCAAAGGAGCTTTAGGTACTGTATTTTACTAGTTTATAAAAATATAATTGATACAATATAGGCAAATTATATTACAGAAGCTACAAGTCAAAGAATCATTGCCTTTACTAGCTAGCTTTAAAATAATCCCATGCTTTGTAAATTTCAGGGCATGATTGAGTATAGCGATTCCCAAGCCTAATAATAGCTCAGTACTGTCTGTTTAGCTGGATCACAATAATTTACTTCTTAATGTAAATGAATGATAGTTGCCAAAAAAGCCCTAGCTGCATGTGAAAATGAAGATATATTTTGCAAAATAACTGCTAATTTCTTTCAGCTTCAACATTTGTTGAAAGTATATTGCTCTACATGAAGCCACCACATTATCAGATGCAGAATGCTGATTACTTGTTTCTGACTGCTAAGGATATCAAGAAATATGAAATCTAAGAATGGATAACAGTCTTCTTTATTAGTAAGTTCTGCAACTAGATGCATAATATATAACCTAAAAGACTTTAAAGACTGTTTCATACAATCATAATGGTTGTAGTCTCTTGCAATATTTCAACGTACACTGCTCCTTTAATTTAGTTGCACCCTAACTGATATTATCTGTACCACTAGTTTCTATTGGAATTTTAATTACAATACCACAGTCTAAAGTACCAACATTTTTTTTTTTTATCAGTTTAGGCCAATTTGTATTCTGCTACTTATATTTGGTAGAAAAAAAAATCCCCAAAAAGCATATTTTAATTGGTTTGCGCAAAAGTTATAGCGTTTACAAACTACGGGATAGATTTTTGGCCTTTTTATTTTTTATTAGTAATGGCGGCAATCAACAAATTTTTATCAGGACTATGACATTGCGGCAGACAGATTGGACCCCTAACTGACATTTTTGACACTTTTTGGGGACCAGTGACAATAATAAAGTAATCAGTGCTAAATAATACGCACTGTTACTGTATAAATGACACTGGAAGGGAAGGGGTTAACACTGGGGGTGATCAAGGGGTTAAGTGTGCTCCTAAATGTGCTTGATAACTGTGTGTGTGTGTGGGGGGGGGGGGCTCTGTGAAAGGCACACAGAGATTGGAGTTTCAGCTTAGCTGAAACACACAATCTCTTTGTGCCTGTGTGACAGGAGAGCCACCTGCTTTGTTTACATAGGCAGGTGGCTCTTCTGTCAGTTTCCCCAAAGATCGCAGGAGGCCGGCGGCAACTGAGCCTGCTCCTCCAGCAGTCTAGCGCTGCAGAGATCGCGTGCACATAATCACGTAGCTCTATGTGTTTATGCGCAGCCAAGCTGCCCTGCCACAGTAAATCTGCGTGGGGCGGTCGGCAAGTGGTTAATTGCATGTTGTGGTGTCTGATTTTAGACAGTGCTTTGAAGAGAAGAAACCTAGGAAGAAACAAACATCTTCCTTCTTACACTTATCTGGTCCTTTTGCCACTCCTGTTGGTCATTTGGTTGCGCTTCAGTAGAACAGTCTGCACAGACAATAATGGGTCGATTTACAAAAGGCAAATAGACTGTGCACTTTGCAAAGAGCAGCTGCACTCTGCAAATGCAGTTGCTCCAGAGCTTAGTAAATGAGGTAAATCTTCACATTGCAAAGAACACCCAATCGCATGCAAGGAAAAGAAAAAAAAAATGCATTTTTGCTTGCACATGATTGGATGAGGGAAGTCCATTGAGCTTTTGCTCATTTACTAAGCTCCGGAGCAACTGCCTAGCCTATTTGCCTTTAGTAAATCAACCCCTATGTCTCCTCCTTGATGAATACAGTTGTGTTGTACTGAAATGACAACATGACTAGTTGTAAGAAAGTGCAAATTTAGCAAAAGTATTTGCTTTAGCCTTAACTTGCTGTCAGTTCATTATCTTAAATGGAATGTACTGTTTAAAAATAAGAATATTTTTGTGCTGCTGATGGATTATCACAAGTTATTAAATTGCATTTGGCAGGACATCCATATACTGCAGTCATGTTTAGGGTATGTTTCCTGGCCTAGATCAGTTCTATGCACTACTGACACAGTGAACTGTTTTAAATATATCTGAATTTACATTTTGATACCCAAACTTTGCCAAAGGTAAAGTAAGTACCTTTGATTCAAAAATGACTATATAGGATTCTATACGGTTATAGAAAATCTTTACAACGAGAATAGCAAATACTATATAGTGGGGTTGATTTACTAAAGAAGTAGCGCATGTTCACTTTTATAATGAACTTTAACTTATCAATGAGGTACAGTAAAACAAAGTTAAATCTGCTTTTAAGAAAATGCCCAATCATGTGCAAGAAAAATTAGAAAAACTGTGTTTTTGCCTGCATATGATTAATTAATTGAAGACAGCACAGCTTCACCTTATTCACTGAACTATGTGAATTTCCTCCATGCAGAGCGCATTTTCACTCAGAATAGTAGTTTGTTAATACAAAAATGTACCAATTTTGGTCAGTAAGGAATTTTCCTCATTAAAGCATATTGGCTCCTGTTTTAGAAAGGTTTTTGTGTTTCTTTGGATTAACTAGGGTTTTTGGGGATATCAAATTTCCTTTCAATAAATTGATGGACATTTGTTTTTTCAATGAGACCATGTAATAATGCTATGGTATGCATATAAGATCAAGAATACCACGTAGGCAGTACAAAATGGGGAAAAAAAGTGGGGGTCTACTTACGCTACTTACGCTTGATTCCCCATGATATCCAACAAATTGTATTTTATAAACATGTCATCTTTAAAGTCTTCTGGGTGCTTAATCAGAGCTACCACAACCGATAAAATGATGCAGGTAGAGATCTCACAATTATCTCTTGCCTTCACAGCAAGTGCACAAAGCCAATAAAATGTAGGAAGTGTGCATTATGTGACCTACCACACTCCTGAAAATATGATAAACTTTAAACCATAGGCTTTTTGGCCTTGTACTTTGATGTTCATAGGCTAGAAATGTTCTCAAATATACCCCAATTTGTTTGTATAATATGAAAGATGATGTTACGCCGAGTAAACAGATACCTAACATGTCATGCTTTAAATTTGCACTCACTTGTGGAATGGCATCAAACTACAGTACTTAAAAATCGACATAGGCGACGCGTTAAAATTTTTTTAAGGTTACCAGGTTAGAGCTACAGAAGAGGTCTAATGCTAGAATTATTGCTCTCACTCAGATGTTCATGGCAATTCCTCACATGTGTGGTGCAAACACTGTTTACATATGTGGTTGTGACCTACGTATGCGTTCACTACTGCACGTGAGTATGTGAGCACGCGAGGAATGGGGGTGCTTTAAAAAATTATTTTTAAAATGTATTTTTTTATATTTTTAAAATTTTCACACTGTCCCTTTAAAAAAAAAAATGTTTGATCACTTTTATTGCTATTGCAAAGAATGTAAACATCCCTTGTGATAACAATACTGCATGACAGGTCCTCTTTATAGAGAGATCTGGGGTCCAAAAGACCCCAAATCTCTCCTCTACTCTTAAAGCAAAAGATAAAAAAAATGTTCTATCTTTTGCTTTAAGAGAAAAAAAAAAACATATTTACATGGCTCAAGAACCGGAAGTGAAATTGATGTTGCTCAGGCCCTCCAAGGGCAAAGAGATGAGCGGTGGCCATCTTGCTATCACTCATCTCTTTGCAGAAACCCTTCCAATGGTGGTTGGTTTCCAGGCTCAGCAATCAGTAACGTTAGCCTGGGAACCACTGTGAAGCGGAGGGAGGAGATGGGGGGTCACTTATCCCACTGCTTCTAAAAATGATCTCATGCTGGGATTACTTTTATCGGAAAGCTGGCTGTCTAAGGGAAAGTATGATACTGGGGTTATGTCATCTAGCTGCAGTCATAACCCCGGTATTTAACGTCAAATACATGACGTACATTCCCAGTTAGGCAGGCGGCAAGTTAACCACTTGCCACCCGCCCACCATCAAATGACGGCGGAGTAGTTCTCTCATTCTGGGAGGACGTCATATGCCAAACCCCCCTAGAACGGCTGCTCTCGCGCACCCGCAGGGATGTGCAGTGCGGCAATCGCGGCCACGCCGTGTTCCTAGGATTTGGCTCTTTACTCATGTGATTGGCTGTGTTCAAGTGTAAATGCGGAAGTGCCGTTTATCAGTGCTCCTCGCCTCTCACTGTCAGAATGTGTGGCGAGGAGAGCCGATCAGCGGCTCCTCCTCAAAGAGGAGTCCAGGACAAGTAATCAATAATAATCTAATTACAGTAAAGCAAAAGCAGTGCCCATCAGTGACACCAAACAGTGAACATTAGTGACACCAATCAATGCCCATCAGTGACACCAATCAGTGCCCATCAGTGACACCAATCGGTGCCCATCAGTGACCCAATCAGTACCCATCAGTGACCTCAATCAGTGCCCATTAGTGATGCCAGTCAGTGCCCATCAGTGCCTGCTCATCAGTGCTGCCAGTCAATGCCCTTCAGTGCCATCCGTTAGTGCCCATCAATGCCGCCTATCAGTGCCACCTATCAGTGCCCATCAATGCCACTTATCTTTGCTCCTCAGTGCTGCATATCATTGCCACCTATCAGTGCCCATCAGTGCGGTATATTAGTGCCTCCTCATCAGTGCCACCTAATCAGTGCCCTTCAGTGCTACCTTTTCAGTGTCCATAAGTGCCACAAGTGCCACCTCAGCATTGCCCATCATTGCCCATCAGTGCCACCTCATCAACGCACATTAGTGAAGCAGAACAATTACTTACTTTTTTTTTTGTAAAAATAAAAAACCCAGTGGTGATTAAATACCAAAAGAAAGCTCTATTGTGTGAAAAAAATGATAAAAATTCCATTTGGGTACAGTGTTGCATGACCAGGCAATTGTCATTCAAAGTGTGACAGCGCTAAAAGCTTAACAGTTGGGCAGTTACAGTTTTAACTGTAATGAAGTGGTTAAACAATATTCAGATTTGATTAGGACATGCAGAAATATGCTAAAGATGTCCTAAATGCACTCATAACTATAATGCCTTTGCATCCTTACTAGAGCTACAGCTTAGTTTACAGCAGTGGGGCATCTGACTTTTTTGGAGACCACTGCTATAAAAAAGATCACATTTAAGATAAAAAAGAGAGGCATTTTTGGATATTCTGTAGGGAGACAAGTAGTGAAATAAAATGATTCTCAATAATAATAATAGTGGCATGGCTAAGATTCAGGTAAATATGTTTAATTAATATTTCCCCAGATGAACGCATTGGTCATGGAAAAGGTCTAGTGAATACAAAATGAGAAGAATGAGAATGTAATAAATATGTTAGTTTTATTGTGGGGAGATACATAGGTATAATGAAATGTTTGGTAATGATTGAATTGGCATTGATGGTATCAGTGTGACATTAGTATACCTTTAAGAACTAAATGATAATCAACATAGAGAGAACATATATATATATTTCCTACCCAATTATCCTCCTATTTTATGAATAAACCCCGATGGGGGTGAAACATGTTAGAAGAAGGATCCTGGATGGAGTGTATGTGCTTTTCCTGAACAATAAAGTTGATTTTTACCCTTTTGGAAGTGGTGCTCAGCTTCAGAGCCTGTGGAATTGTGTATTAAAAGGAAAAGGTCCCTTATTGTCAAATTTTTATTTCTGCCTGTGCCCTTAGGCTTTCTCCTCAATTTCCATATAATTCCTGGGAAAGGAAGTTAGCAGAATCTCCCCAAAAGGAACACTGACTTTTTCTTACAGTTTTAACTGTCCCCCAATAATTGGCCTTATAATTTGTTCATATTTGCTCCTATGTGAGGTCAGCTCTGTTTTATGACTTTTACATGCAGTCATTTCTGTTTACAGACTAAGTGATATGATTTACTTTTATTTTTTGTAATAGGTTGTTTTTTTATTCTTTATCATGTTTATATGAAAATCTTTGTTAAATTCAGATTGAACAGGATTTCACTATTGTCGGTGTGCTTTTCAGAGTCATTCACCCACCTTCCTGACAGAAAGTAAAGATGGTTATACACTGCAAAAATTTTATTTGAAATTTTTAGTTTAAGGAATTTTGTTTTGATTTTCAAATTGCCGATGGGGTCAAATTGAAGTCCGTTTTTGAGTACATGGATACTCCACTGCAGCAGTATCCTAAAAAATGTACCTTTTGCCTTGAAATTCCCCTAAAAATATGAGTGCACTTCCAGAAATGTGATTGTGCACAGGCACTCTTCTGTCCCATCCACTTCATCCTCTGATGACTGTTAAGCCTGATACACACTATTATTTTTTTTTCTGTTTAACCCAGCGAGTTAAAAAATACTGTCAGCTCTGGTCAGAGCCGCTATACTAACTATGCAATCTTCTGCTGCGCTATTGTGTTCTGATAGCCCCCCCCCCCCCCCACCCGCCATAACACTCCAATTACCAATTTCTACCATTGACTGGAAGCGTTGATTGGGAGTCGGACGGCTGCTGGTTTTCCAGCATGCGCATCCAACAGAAGTGGGCCAAATGGCCTGCTTCTGTCAGACAGACCAACGTACACATGGGCTGCTCCTTTTTTTTTTTTTTTGAACCAGCAAATGTTTTCCAACATTCGGCTTGTGTGTACTCAGCTTTAAGCTGGATACACACAATGGTAATCGGCTGTCGAAAGCACCATACTAACGATCCGAAAAATCGGCAGATCTTTCATTGGACTAAATTTTAATTCCGATTTTCATATTGTGTGTACGGGCCATAAAGGTGTGTTTGGGGGGGGGGGGCTGTACTGAAGGCCTGCAGTGCAAGCATTCCCCTGCTTCTACTTTAGCTTATCAGTGAATCTGCCCTTTTCCCATCTCTCCTGAGACTTTTAGATTATCCCCCCCCCCTCAGTCATCAGATCACCAATTTTCAGGCGGTAGGTTAGACATCAGGAAGCAACAAATCCTTGCTCTTTTACCAATATGTCTGCCTCAACACAGAGACACAGGATGGAAAAGGGTATAGGTAGACAGTCCTGCGGAAAAGATCAGCTTCTGGGAGCCTATAGGCAATACTGGTGACTAATCCTTGGCCCCACCCCATACCTTTTTGATTTTAACAACCTTCACAGTAGAGGTCATCTTTAAGCCTTGATCACATACAGATACAGCTGCTTTAGCACAAAAGTGCACAACATCATGAGTCCTAGGTTTCAACTATTACAAATGGCCAGCATACTTTAACTTTGACTCACAGCTGTAAAAGGGAACTGAATTGTTGACTTTAACTTGTCACATATATGTCACATACTTGTCAATGTATATTTTGTGCACAACAATTTTGTTCTTTTTGTTTGAGAACTGCCATTTTCTTCAATGATATATATACATATGCATACATTTGTGTAGTTACACGGAGGTCACCGTTAAAAAAATCTTATGGGAATGAAACCTTGAGCCACGGGAAAGAACTTGCACAGTCCAGAATCATGTGACAGAAGACTACAGCCCTACTTAACCACTTTACCTCCGCCCACAGTAATATTACTGCGGCAGAGTGGCTCGTTATCGTCTGACGACGTAGTACTACGTCATCAGACACTCCCCCTTCTGGGCGGCGCTTGCGCGCCGCCGGAGGCTCGCTCCCGCTGTTTTCGGTCACAGCGGGAGTCGGGCCAGGGGAAGAGCAGCGGCGATCACCGCCGCTCATCCCCGATCGTCGGGGATCTAGTGTGGAGATCCGCCCGCCTGTGTAAACGCAAGCGGGCGGATCTCCCAAGTGACAGGGAGTGACAGATCGGAGTGTTCAGCATAGCTGGACATCCGATCTGTCCCTGGCTCACTCAGTCACCTCCCCCTCCACACGTCAGTAAGCACCAGGCATACATTAACCCCTCCCTCTCCAATAAAATTAACCCCTTCCCTGCCAGTGTCATTTTTACAGTAACAGTGCATATTTATAGCGCTGATTACTGCAGTAATGTCACTGTCACAGCGCGATCCTCTTCTGCGTCCTCTTCCGTCCTTTTCGGTCCCACAATGCACTGCGCCAGCCCCGCCATCACTTCCGGGGCCACAGCGTCATCCCTGCACAGCTTCTGGGCATGCCCAGAAGCTATTTAGAAAGGTATGACGCGCCTGAACCGGAACTGACATCGGGGCCGGTGCAGGCGCATTGATTCCTGGGAGCGATGACGTTCAGCTCCAAGGAATCATTGCAAAGCAGAAGTGGCCGCCGAGGGAGGAAGTGGAAGAAAGGTGAGTATATTTTTCTGCAATTAAAGGTAAGTAAAAAAAAAAAAAAAATCGTAATTATCCATTTCTGTTTCAGGTGACCTATAGCAAGCGGATATAGTAAAGGGAGGATGACCAGCGCTATGGATTAAAGATATATGAGGGGACAAATAGATAAGTAAATAGAAGGTGTGAGCTGCCACCAATCAACCCTTAAGTGCAAGGGTGAAAGTGAAATATATTATGTGGCGATTGGTATCGGCGCTACCTTACAGTATAAAACGTGACTTCCCCAAAGTGTAAGTGAAGAAATATATAAGGGTGTCAACAGAAAATGTTTTTTGTGAGTAAATTAAATTAAATAAACAATCCGTGTGTTTATTGAATTTCCAATAAAAAACAAATATAGTGATACATGTGCAATATACATATCGAAATGGTGGAAAAAAAGAAAATTATGGGGGGGGGGGAGGGGGGTGTTCCCACAACCACAAGTGTTATATCAGGTATATACTTTTTCTGATATATATGTGCCACACAAGTATTGAAAATAAACAAGTGCTACTGTGCAGAGTTCGAAATGACCACAACCACAAGTGTTATATCAGGACTTTCACTGATATATGTGCCACACATGTGCTAGAAATAAGCAAAAGCTGCTGTGCAGAGTCCAAAGTGTCCACTAGGTGGCGTCTGCAATACGACCTGTGCAGCTGTATGGGGGGTCTCTTCTTCGTATTTGGGGGAGCACTTCCGAGCCGGTGGTCTGGTGCCCTAAATGCTCATAACGAAAGAAGGCCCCAAAGTGAATAGATAATCCATACAATAGCGGCAAAAAAGCGCAGTACACTCACTGTTAAGATGATCTGGATCAGAATAGACAAAAACAGTCCGCGCCGGGATGCTTCCGCGTTCCACGGCCGACAACCGGAAGTGACGTTGCACGTTCTAGACTCCGCCCTACGCGTTTCGTCAGAGGGACGTCAACTGGAGCGGCGTCAACTAAGCGTACTCCCGGACTTATTATAGCCGCCCGTATCCAAGCAACGGAGGGGACGGGCCGTCACCGTCATCTTGTTACACCCTCTCCGGAGGCCATATTGCTCCACCACTGGCTTCAATGCAAGGATGTGCAGGGGAACGGCCATATTCTCATCATCTCCGATCGATAGCTACAACCGAGTGTAATGCGATTCTGTTTGCCAAACGTATTTTTTCAAAAAATTCCTTTATTAATGACAACAATTTTAAAACCAAATCTCAAAAAACAACCTCAATAAATGGAGATTGATATTTTGAGAAATCTCATGAAAAAATATATAAAAATGCAAGAAATGAAAAAATAAAAAAGAGAAAAAATATAAAAGAGAAAAAATATAAAGGTCAGATGTAGCATAAACTTATTTAGACCGATATGTGGAACCCCATATGAAAAAAAGGGGAAAAATAGTATAAATATATTCCAGCGAATACTTATATTTAAAGAACCCGATGTATATCGGGAAAGAGGACACAAGAAACAAAAAAAACAAAACAAAAAGTGATCCCTAATTACATTAGAAGAAAAGTGATGTATTGGATGGTGATGAGGAAAAAAACTATTATCGGGACCAGAGTGAAGAAAACATCCTAAGATTAAAACCAGAAATTAGTGATTTGTGAAAGGTGATGCTGGATGAGAAAGCTAAAGTGCATAAAGAAATTTTTTTGCGTAGAAGAAACAATCAAAGAAATGAAGGAGATTTTTTTCCCAGTAGTTGTGTCATCATGATATTTGTGTTACTCTTGAACCAAAAATGATGCTGGATGAGAAGAACTAATTTAATTCCCACTATAAAGTTAAAAAAACTTTTTTTGTAAAAAATGACACAAATAACATACCAAGGATAAAACTAAATAAAATCAATATTATGTTATATAAATTCTTAGTTTCATATGTAAAAATTATAGCAACAGGGTTAGACGTAAATTTTTTTATACCCATCATATATCATGATGGTATTGGATAAGGAGGTAAATATATCAAAAGTGGAGGGACTTCTATAAGAAAGGCTTTAGTTGGACTGATGCTGGATGAGAAAGATGGGACAAATTCTAAAATAGTTTAAAAAATATAAGATACACAAAAATAAAAAATAAAATGAGATAAAAGGATAAAATAAATTAAAAAAATTGTGTAAAAAATTATATAAAAACCGACCAGGGGGATATTTGAGAAAAAATCCCAGTCCTAAAAAATCCCAGTCTTAAAAAACTTACTTGTCATAAAAAATTCTTTCTGTAAACCACTCTTTAAAACCTCTCAAAGGAGGTCTAAAAGAATAAAAGAGTAAAAAAAGGGGAAGGGATTTTTTAAAAAAGAGCTTCTAAGAACCTTAAAGGGAATGCTAGACGAGAAAGCTTATGTGTCTGTAATGAAACAATTCAAGTCTATATCCGCATTTAACCCTTCCGGACGGAGAGATCTCATCATGCAAATCCACTTGGTCTCATTACGTGAAACCAATCTTCGTTTGTTACTGCCCCTCCAATCTCCTTTTATCCTATCTATTGCATAAAAGGTGAGTCCGGAGGGGTCCTTAGCATGTACCTCTTTAAAATGTCTCGGGAGGGTATGTTTTTCAAAGCCCTTTTTGATATTCTTGATGTGCTCACGTATTCTCACGTACAACTGGCGGGTAGTTCTTCCAATATACTGTAAGTGGCAAGGACACTCTATGACATATGTGACGTAAGAGCTCGTGCAAGTGATGGTGTCCTTGATTCTGAACTCTTCTCCTGTAGTGTTTGATTTAAAATGGGTAATTTTTCTGGGTTGTTTTCTATTTGTCCTACATGGTAGACACTTCTTACATCTAAAGAAACCATTGATGCTGGTGGGAAGGGTGATCTGTTTTGGGGGGTTGATGACATTTTTAACCAGTCTGTCTCTTAGTGTGGGGGCTCTTCTATATATAAAGGATGTTTTTTTTGGCAGGATCTTTTTGAGTGTTTGATCCGCTGTAAGGATAGGCCAATGCTTTCTTATTATTTTCTCGACTTCCTTATGTTGCCTATTGAAGCCAGTGATAAAGGCAAATTCATAATTGTTTTTTCGTTCTTTCTTCTCTTTATCTTTGATAAGTTCTTCTCTATTCATGTTCCTTACTATTTCCTTGAGGTTTTTTAGTTCCTTTTTGTTATACCCCTTTTCTATAAATCTTTCAATAAGGAGATCAGCCTGTATATCATAGTCTCGAGCATTACTACAGTTCCTACGAACCCGTAATAATTGCCCCTTAGGGATGTTCCCCAACCATTGCGGGTGATGGCAACTTCTTTTAGGAATGTAACCGTTTTTATCAGTTTTTTTAAAAAAAGTTTTACTAAATATTTTTCCATCTTGTTTAAATAGTTCCAGGTCCAGGTATGCTATTTGTTGTCTGTCCCAGTTCCCTGTGAAAGTTATTCCATACCTGTTTCCGCTAATCTCATCAAAGAAGTTTTGTAAACTTTCTTCATCCCCTCGCCATACTAGGATGATATCATCTATATACCTTTTGTAATATTTCAGATTGGGTCTATCCACACTGAAGACCTGTTCCTCTTCCCATTTCTGCATGAAAATATTGGCGACGCTTGGTGCGTATTTGGCTCCCATTGCCACACCCTTTATCTGTTCGTAGTATTTACCCTTGTACCAGAAGTAATTTGAGTTCATAGTCATTTTGAGACCTTCAAGGATAAAGTGCATTTGTGCTTGTCTGAGGTTAGTATATTTATGTAGCGCCCAGTCAACACTATCTAACCCATCACTCTGTATGATGTTCGTATATAAAGAATTTACGTCTATGGTTACTAGAATGTCTTCTTCTGTGACAGTTATATTCTGAATTTCGTGGAGTAACTGTTTGCTATCTCTGAGGTATGATCTTCCTTTTGGTACTAGGGGTTGCAGGAATTTATCCAGATATTCCCCCAGACGTGAATGTACAGAATTTATACCACTTACTATCGGGCGCCCTGGAGGCTTCTTTTCATCCTTGTGGATCTTCGGTAGGAAATAGATTACCGGTGTTCTGGCTGCTTCCAATTGGAGATATTCTGCCTCTTTATTGTTTAAAATTCCCATTCTCTTTCCTTTTGAAATAAAATCTTTTAAAACCTTTTGTAACTTCATCTTGGGATTTCCTGGTAGTTTTTTGTATGTGTCTTCTGCATTTATCAGTCTTTCGAGTTCCTCCTCATAATCTTTCTGGTTTAAAATGACTAGACCGCCCCCTTTGTCTGCTGGTCTGATTATGATCCCTTTTCTCTTTTCTAGTTTTCTTATGGTGTCCCATATATTCCGTTCCTTCCTTCTTTCGATTTTTAAATTTCTAATTTCGTCCTCTACCATTCTTTTAAAAACTTCCAGATTTTCGTTTTGTGGGTTTTTGGGATTGAAAGTGGACTTGTTCTTTAAAAGAGTATGTTTAAATTTGGTTGTTGTTAAAGGGGTCTTCCAAAAGGAAGATCATACCTCAGAGATAGCAAACAGTTACTCCACGAAATTCAGAATATAACTGTCACAGAAGAAGACATTCTAGTAACCATAGACGTAAATTCTTTATATACGAACATCATACAGAGTGATGGGTTAGATAGTGTTGACTGGGCGCTACATAAATATACTGACCTCAGACAAGCACAAATGCACTTTATCCTTGAAGGTCTCAAAATGACTATGAACTCAAATTACTTCTGGTACAAGGGTAAATACTACGAACAGATAAAGGGTGTGGCAATGGGAGCCAAATACGCACCAAGCGTCGCCAATATTTTCATGCAGAAATGGGAAGAGGAACAGGTCTTCAGTGTGGATAGACCCAATCTGAAATATTACAAAAGGTATATAGATGATATCATCCTAGTATGGCGAGGGGATGAAGAAAGTTTACAAAACTTCTTTGATGAGATTAGCGGAAACAGGTATGGAATAACTTTCACAGGGAACTGGGACAGACAACAAATAGCATACCTGGACCTGGAACTATTTAAACAAGATGGAAAAATATTTAGTAAAACTTTTTTTAAAAAAACTGATAAAAACGGTTACATTCCTAAAAGAAGTTGCCATCACCCGCAATGGTTGGGGAACATCCCTAAGGGGCAATTATTACGGGTTCGTAGGAACTGTAGTAATGCTCGAGACTATGATATACAGGCTGATCTCCTTATTGAAAGATTTATAGAAAAGGGGTATAACAAAAAGGAACTAAAAAACCTCAAGGAAATAGTAAGGAACATGAATAGTGTTGAGCGAACACGGACTGTATTATTCGTGTTCGTACCGAATAATTGGATTTTTTGTACCCGAACACGGACACGGACACTTTACTGTATGTTCGGGTAAAAATCCGTGTTCGGTCGTTTTATTTCCGGGTTTTGCATGCTTTGGCGCTCTTTTCATGGCGGGCTTTCAACAGCCAATCAACAATCGTTTAACTGGTGTGCCTTAAGCCATCCCAGCCATGCCTGCAAATGTCTCAGTAGCTGTGATTGGCCGTCTGAAGCATGTGACCAAGTCTTTATAAGTTCGAGGCAGCCGCAGCGGCGTCATTATGCTGCTTAGATTCAGGGACAGAGCACACATCAACGTGCTGGCTGCTGATTAGGGAAAGATAGGCAGGAAAAAACCATTTGTGTCCGGATAGAATTGAGGGACAGGTCGGAGTGTTTAGGCAGGGCGAGTTGTAGGCATTTTAGGGATAGAGTCTGCTGAATTATAGGGTCAGTGTCTTCTACAAACTACAATCGATATTGCTGTGTGGGGGGTGGGGTCTGCACTCAATCCTGATCTACGATCTCTTCTCAATCCTGTTAGGGACAGAGTCTGCTGAATTTTAGGGAAACTGTGTTCTACAAACTACAATCGATATTGCTGTGTGGTGTGGGATTGGAGATAGGCAGGTGTCAGTGATCCACATCCATTTTTCTGTGTGTGAGCTGCAGTGAACACAATCTTTTTGGGCTGCAGTGAACACAATCTTTTTGGGCTGCAGTGAATACAATCTTTTTGGGCTGCAGTGAACACAATCTTTTTGGGCTGCAGTGAACACAATCTTTTTGGGCTGCAGTGAACACAATCTTTTTGGGGTGCAGTGAACAAAATCTTTTTGGGGTGCAGTGAACACAATCCTTTTTGGTGTGCAGTGAACACAATCTTTGTGGGGTGCAGTGAACAAAATCCTTTGTGGGGTGCAGTGAACACAATCTTTTTGGGGTGCAGTGAACAAAATCCTTTTTGGGGTGCAGTGAACAACATCCTTTTTGGGGTGCAGTGAACACAATCTTTTTGGGGTGCAGTGAACAAAATCCTTTGTGGGGTGCAGTGAACACAATCTTTTTGGGGTGCAGTGAACACAATCTTTTTGGGGTGGAGTGAACAACATCCTTTTTGGGGTGCAGTGAACAAAATCCTTTTTGGGGTGCAGTGAACAAAATCATTTTTGGGGTGCAGTGAACACAATCTTTTTGGGGTGCAGTGAACACAATCTTTGTGGGGTGCAGTGAACACAATCTTTTTGGGGTGGAGTGAACAACATCCTTTTTGGGGTGCAGTGAACAACATCCTTTTTGGGGTGCAGTGAACACAATCTTTTTGGGGTGCAGTGAACACAATCTTTGTGGGGTACAGTGAACAGAATCTTTGTGGGGTGCAGTGAACACAATCTTTGGGGGGTACAGTGAACACAATCTTTGTGAGGTGCAGTGAACACAATCTTTGTGGGGTGCAGTGAACACAATCATTGTGGGGTGCAGTGAACTCAATCTTTGTGGGGTACAGTGAACACAATCTCATACTTCTGAAGGTTTGAGGGTGCTGCCTGTTCCATACTCCCCCTACTCCTCATCTAGCCTTTTAGGGGTACAAACAATAGTAATTGGGGCCTAGTGTGGTTGTGTACGTGTGATATACATACACTTTTTTGGGATCATATTTTCTATTCCGCTATTTAATCAAAAACCTTTGGGGATCAGTTAAATTGGGGGATAGTCTGTGTTGGTACGTGTGAGAGAGATCCACCTTTCCAAGTTGTTGGGGTTCATCTCATACTTCTGAAGGTTTGAGGGTGCTGCCTGTTCCATACTCCCCCTACTCCTAGCCTTTTAGGGGTACAAACAATAGTAATTGGGGCCTAGTGTGGTTGTGTACGTGTGATATACATACACTTTTTTGGGATCATATTTTCTATTCCGCTATTTAATCAAAAACCTTTGGGGATCAGTTAAATTGGGGGATAGTCTGTGTTGGTACGTGTGAGAGAGATCCACCTTTCCAAGTTGTTGGGGTTCATCTCATACTTCTGAAGGTTTGAGGGTGCTGCCTGTTCCATACTCCCCCCTACTCCTAGCCTTTTAGGGGTACAAACAATAGTAATTGGGGCCTAGTGTGGTTGTGTACGTGTGATATACATACACTTTTTTGGGATCATATTTTCTATTCCGCTATTTAATCAAAAACCTTTGGGGATCAGTTAAATTGGGGGATAGTCTGTGTTGGTACGTGTGAGAGAGATCCACCTTTCCAAGTTGTTGGGGTTCATCTCATACTTCTGAAGGTTTGAGGGTGCTGCCTGTTCCATACTCCCCCTACTCCTAGCCTTTTAGGGGTACAAACAATAGTAATTGGGGCCTAGTGTGGTTGTGTACGTGTGATATACATACACTTTTTTGGGATCATATTTTCTATTCCGCTATTTAATCAAAAACCTTTGGGGATCAGTTAAATTGGGGGATAGTCTGTGTTGGTACGTGTGAGAGAGATCCACCTTTCCAAGTTGTTGGGGTTCATCTCATACTTCTAAAGGTTTGAGGGTGCTGCCTGTTCCATACTCCCCCTACTCCTAGCCTTTTAGGGGTACAAACAATAGTAATTGGGGCCTAGTGTGGTTGTGTACGTGTGATATACATACACTTTTTTGGGATCATATTTTCTATTCCGCTATTTAATCAAAAACCTTTGGGGATCAGTTAAATTGGGGGATAGTCTGTGTTGGTACGTGTGAGAGAGATCCACCTTTCCAAGTTGTTGGGGTTCATCTCATACTTCTGAAGGTTTGAGGGTGCTGCCTGTTCCATACTCCCCCCTACTCCTAGCCTTTTAGGGGTACAAACAATAGTAATTGGGGCCTAGTGTGGTTGTGTACGTGTGATATACATACACTTTTTTGGGATCATATTTTCTATTCCGCTATTTAATCAAAAACCTTTGGGGATCAGTTAAATTGGGGGATAGTCTGTGTTGGTACGTGTGAGAGAGATCCACCTTTCCAAGTTGTTGGGGTTCATCTCATACTTCTGAAGGTTTGAGGGTGCTGCCTGTTCCATACTCCCCCTACTCCTAGCCTTTTAGGGGTACAAACAATAGTAATTGGGGCCTAGTGTGGTTGTGTACGTGTGATATACATACACTTTTTTGGGATCATATTTTCTATTCCGCTATTTAATCAAAAACCTTTGGGGATCAGTTAAATTGGGGGATAGTCTGTGTTGGTACGTGTGAGAGAGATCCACCTTTCCAAGTTGTTGGGGTTCATCTCATACTTCTGAAGGTTTGAGGGTGCTGCCTGTTCCATACTCCCCCTACTCCTAGCCTTTTAGGGGTACAAACAATAGTAATTGGGGCCTAGTGTGGTTGTGTACGTGTGATATACATACACTTTTTTGGGATCATATTTTCTATTCCGCTATTTAATCAAAAACCTTTGGGGATCAGTTAAATTGGGGGATAGTCTGTGTTGGTACGTGTGAGAGAGATCCACCTTTCCAAGTTGTTGGGGTTCATCTCATACTTCTGAAGGTTTGAGGGTGCTGCCTGTTCCATACTCCCCCCTACTCCTAGCCTTTTAGGGGTACAAACAATAGTAATTGGGGCCTAGTGTGGTTGTGTACGTGTGATATACATACACTTTTTTGGGATCATATTTTCTATTCCGCTATTTAATCAAAAACCTTTGGGGATCAGTTAAATTGGGGGATAGTCTGTGTTGGTACGTGTGAGAGAGATCCACCTTTCCAAGTTGTTGGGGTTCATCTCATACTTCTGAAGGTTTGAGGGTGCTGCCTGTTCCATACTCCCCCTACTCCTAGCCTTTTAGGGGTACAAACAATAGTAATTGGGGCCTAGTGTGATTGTGTACGTGTGATATACATACACTTTTTTGGGATCATATTTTCTATTCCGCTATTTAATCAAAAACCTTTGGGGATCAGTTAATTTGGGGGATAGTCTGTGTTGGTACGTGTGAGAGAGATCCACCTTTCCAAGTTGTTGGGGTTCATCTCATACTTCTGAAGGTTTGAGGGTGCTGCCTGTTCCATACTCCCCCTACTCCTAGCCTTTTAGGGGTACAAACAATAGTAATTGGGGCCTAGTGTGGTTGTGTACGTGTGATATACATACACTTTTTTGGGATCATATTTTCTATTCCGCTATTTAATCAAAAACCTTTGGGGATCAGTTAAATTGGGGGATAGTCTGTGTTGGTACGTGTGAGAGAGATCCACCTTTCCAAGTTGTTGGGGTTCATCTCATACTTCTGAAGGTTTGAGGGTGCTGCCTGTTCCATACTCCCCCCTACTCCTAGCCTTTTAGGGGTACAAACAATAGTAATTGGGGCCTAGTGTGGTTGTGTACGTGTGATATACATACACTTTTTTGGGATCATATTTTCTATTCCGCTATTTAATCAAAAACCTTTGGGGATCAGTTAAATTGGGGGATAGTCTGTGTTGGTACGTGTGAGAGAGATCCACCTTTCCAAGTTGTTGGGGTTCATCTCATACTTCTGAAGGTTTGAGGGTGCTGCCTGTTCCATACTCCCCCTACTCCTAGCCTTTTAGGGGTACAAACAATAGTAATTGGGGCCTAGTGTGGTTGTGTACGTGTGATATACATACACTTTTTTGGGATCATATTTTCTATTCCGCTATTTAATCAAAAACCTTTGGGGATCAGTTAAATTGGGGGATTGTCTGTGTTGGTACGTGTGAGAGAGATCCACCTTTCCAAGTTGTTGGGGTTCATCTCATACTTCTGAAGGTTTGAGGGTGCTGCCTGTTCCATACTCCCCCTACTCCTAGCCTTTTAGGGGTACAAACAATAGTAATTGGGGCCTAGTGTGGTTGTGTACGTGTGATATACATACACTTTTTTGGGATCATATTTTCTATTCCGCTATTTAATCAAAAACCTTTGGGGATCAGTTAAATTGGGGGATAGTCTGTGTTGGTACGTGTGAGAGAGATCCACCTTTCCAAGTTGTTGGGGTTCATCTCATACTTCTGAAGGTTTGAGGGTGCTGCCTGTTCCATACTCCCCCCTACTCCTAGCCTTTTAGGGGTACAAACAATAGTAATTGGGGCCTAGTGTGGTTGTGTACGTGTGATATACATACACTTTTTTGGGATCATATTTTCTATTCCGCTATTTAATCAAAAACCTTTGGGGATCAGTTAAATTGGGGGATAGTCTGTGTTGGTACGTGTGAGAGAGATCCACCTTTCCAAGTTGTTGGGGTTCATCTCATACTTCTGAAGGTTTGAGGGTGCTGCCTGTTCCATACTCCCCCTACTCCTAGCCTTTTAGGGGTACAAACAATAGTAATTGGGGCCTAGTGTGGTTGTGTACGTGTGATATACATACACTTTTTTGGGATCATATTTTCTATTCCGCTATTTAATCAAAAACCTTTGGGGATCAGTTAAATTGGGGGATAGTCTGTGTTGGTACGTGTGAGAGAGATCCACCTTTCCAAGTTGTTGGGGTTCATCTCATACTTCTGAAGGTTTGAGGGTGCTGCCTGTTCCATACTCCCCCCTACTCCTAGCCTTTTAGGGATACAAACAATAGTAATTGGGGCCTAGTGTGGTTGTGTACGTGTGATATACATACACTTTTTTGGGATCATATTTTCTATTCCGCTATTTAATCAAAAACCTTTGGGGATCAGTTAAATTGGGGGATAGTCTGTGTTGGTACGTGTGAGAGAGATCCACCTTTCCAAGTTGTTGGGGTTCATCTCATACTTCTGAAGGTTTGAGGGTGCTGCCTGTTCCATACTCCCCCTACTCCTAGCCTTTTAGGGGTACAAACAATAGTAATTGGGGCCTAGTGTGGTTGTGTACGTGTGATATACATACACTTTTTTGGGATCATATTTTCTATTCCGCTATTTAATCAAAAACCTTTGGGGATCAGTTAAATTGGGGGATAGTCTGTGTTGGTACGTGTGAGAGAGATCCACCTTTCCAAGTTGTTGGGGTTCATCTCATACTTCTAAAGGTTTGAGGGTGCTGCCTGTTCCATACTCCCCCTACTCCTAGCCTTTTAGGGGTACAAACAATAGTAATTGGGGCCTAGTGTGGTTGTGTACGTGTGATATACATACACTTTTTTGGGATCATATTTTCTATTCCGCTATTTAATCAAAAACCTTTGGGGATCAGTTAAATTGGGGGATAGTCTGTGTTGGTACGTGTGAGAGAGATCCACCTTTCCAAGTTGTTGGGGTTCATCTCATACTTCTGAAGGTTTGAGGGTGCTGCCTGTTCCATACTCCCCCCTACTCCTAGCCTTTTAGGGGTACAAACAATAGTAATTGGGGCCTAGTGTGGTTGTGTACGTGTGATATACATACACTTTTTTGGGATCATATTTTCTATTCCGCTATTTAATCAAAAACCTTTGGGGATCAGTTAAATTGGGGGATAGTCTGTGTTGGTACGTGTGAGAGAGATCCACCTTTCCAAGTTGTTGGGGTTCATCTCATACTTCTGAAGGTTTGAGGGTGCTGCCTGTTCCATACTCCCCCTACTCCTAGCCTTTTAGGGGTACAAACAATAGTAATTGGGGCCTAGTGTGGTTGTGTACGTGTGATATACATACACTTTTTTGGGATCATATTTTCTATTCCGCTATTTAATCAAAAACCTTTGGGGATCAGTTAAATTGGGGGATAGTCTGTGTTGGTACGTGTGAGAGAGATCCACCTTTCCAAGTTGTTGGGGTTCATCTCATACTTCTGAAGGTTTGAGGGTGCTGCCTGTTCCATACTCCCCCTACTCCTAGCCTTTTAGGGGTACAAACAATAGTAATTGGGGCCTAGTGTGGTTGTGTACGTGTGATATACATACACTTTTTTGGGATCATATTTTCTATTCCGCTATTTAATCAAAAACCTTTGGGGATCAGTTAAATTGGGGGATAGTCTGTGTTGGTACGTGTGAGAGAGATCCACCTTTCCAAGTTGTTGGGGTTCATCTCATACTTCTGAAGGTTTGAGGGTGCTGCCTGTTCCATACTCCCCCCTACTCCTAGCCTTTTAGGGGTACAAACAATAGTAATTGGGGCCTAGTGTGGTTGTGTACGTGTGATATACATACACTTTTTTGGGATCATATTTTCTATTCCGCTATTTAATCAAAAACCTTTGGGGATCAGTTAAATTGGGGGATAGTCTGTGTTGGTACGTGTGAGAGAGATCCACCTTTCCAAGTTGTTGGGGTTCATCTCATACTTCTGAAGGTTTGAGGGTGCTGCCTGTTCCATACTCCCCCTACTCCTAGCCTTTTAGGGGTACAAACAATAGTAATTGGGGCCTAGTGTGATTGTGTACGTGTGATATACATACACTTTTTTGGGATCATATTTTCTATTCCGCTATTTAATCAAAAACCTTTGGGGATCAGTTAATTTGGGGGATAGTCTGTGTTGGTACGTGTGAGAGAGATCCACCTTTCCAAGTTGTTGGGGTTCATCTCATACTTCTGAAGGTTTGAGGGTGCTGCCTGTTCCATACTCCCCCTACTCCTAGCCTTTTAGGGGTACAAACAATAGTAATTGGGGCCTAGTGTGGTTGTGTACGTGTGATATACATACACTTTTTTGGGATCATATTTTCTATTCCGCTATTTAATCAAAAACCTTTGGGGATCAGTTAAATTGGGGGATAGTCTGTGTTGGTACGTGTGAGAGAGATCCACCTTTCCAAGTTGTTGGGGTTCATCTCATACTTCTGAAGGTTTGAGGGTGCTGCCTGTTCCATACTCCCCCCTACTCCTAGCCTTTTAGGGGTACAAACAATAGTAATTGGGGCCTAGTGTGGTTGTGTACGTGTGATATACATACACTTTTTTGGGATCATATTTTCTATTCCGCTATTTAATCAAAAACCTTTGGGGATCAGTTAAATTGGGGGATAGTCTGTGTTGGTACGTGTGAGAGAGATCCACCTTTCCAAGTTGTTGGGGTTCATCTCATACTTCTGAAGGTTTGAGGGTGCTGCCTGTTCCATACTCCCCCTACTCCTAGCCTTTTAGGGGTACAAACAATAGTAATTGGGGCCTAGTGTGGTTGTGTACGTGTGATATACATACACTTTTTTGGGATCATATTTTCTATTCCGCTATTTAATCAAAAACCTTTGGGGATCAGTTAAATTGGGGGATAGTCTGTGTTGGTACGTGTGAGAGAGATCCACCTTTCCAAGTTGTTGGGGTTCATCTCATACTTCTGAAGGTTTGAGGGTGCTGCCTGTTCCATACTCCCCCTACTCCTAGCCTTTTAGGGGTACAAACAATAGTAATTGGGGCCTAGTGTGGTTGTGTACGTGTGATATACATACACTTTTTTGGGATCATATTTTCTATTCCGCTATTTAATCAAAAACCTTTGGGGATCAGTTAAATTGGGGGATAGTCTGTGTTGGTACGTGTGAGAGAGATCCACCTTTCCAAGTTGTTGGGGTTCATCTCATACTTCTGAAGGTTTGAGGGTGCTGCCTGTTCCATACTCCCCCCTACTCCTAGCCTTTTAGGGGTACAAACAATAGTAATTGGGGCCTAGTGTGGTTGTGTACGTGTGATATACATACACTTTTTTGGGATCATATTTTCTATTCCGCTATTTAATCAAAAACCTTTGGGGATCAGTTAAATTGGGGGATAGTCTGTGTTGGTACGTGTGAGAGAGATCCACCTTTCCAAGTTGTTGGGGTTCATCTCATACTTCTGAAGGTTTGAGGGTGCTGCCTGTTCCATACTCCCCCTACTCCTAGCCTTTTAGGGGTACAAACAATAGTAATTGGGGCCTAGTGTGGTTGTGTACGTGTGATATACATACACTTTTTTGGGATCATATTTTCTATTCCGCTATTTAATCAAAAACCTTTGGGGATCAGTTAAATTGGGGGATAGTCTGTGTTGGTACGTGTGAGAGAGATCCACCTTTCCAAGTTGTTGGGGTTCATCTCATACTTCTGAAGGTTTGAGGGTGCTGCCTGTTCCATACTCCCCCTACTCCTAGCCTTTTAGGGGTACAAACAATAGTAATTGGGGCCTAGTGTGGTTGTGTACGTGTGATATACATACACTTTTTTGGGATCATATTTTCTATTCCGCTATTTAATCAAAAACCTTTGGGGATCAGTTAAATTGGGGGATAGTCTGTGTTGGTACGTGTGAGAGAGATCCACCTTTCCAAGTTGTTGGGGTTCATCTCATACTTCTGAAGGTTTGAGGGTGCTGCCTGTTCCATACTCCCCCCTACTCCTAGCCTTTTAGGGGTACAAACAATAGTAATTGGGGCCTAGTGTGGTTGTGTACGTGTGATATACATACACTTTTTTGGGATCATATTTTCTATTCCGCTATTTAATCAAAAACCTTTGGGGATCAGTTAAATTGGGGGATAGTCTGTGTTGGTACGTGTGAGAGAGATCCACCTTTCCAAGTTGTTGGGGTTCATCTCATACTTCTGAAGGTTTGAGGGTGCTGCCTGTTCCATACTCCCCCTACTCCTAGCCTTTTAGGGGTACAAACAATAGTAATTGGGGCCTAGTGTGGTTGTGTACGTGTGATATACATACACTTTTTTGGGATCATATTTTCTATTCCGCTATTTAATCAAAAACCTTTGGGGATCAGTTAAATTGGGGGATAGTCTGTGTTGGTACGTGTGAGAGAGATCCACCTTTCCAAGTTGTTGGGGTTCATCTCATACTTCTGAAGGTTTGAGGGTGCTGCCTGTTCCATACTCCCCCTACTCCTAGCCTTTTAGGGGTACAAACAATAGTAATTGGGGCCTAGTGTGGTTGTGTACGTGTGATATACATACACTTTTTTGGGATCATATTTTCTATTCCGCTATTTAATCAAAAACCTTTGGGGATCAGTTAAATTGGGGGATAGTCTGTGTTGGTACGTGTGAGAGAGATCCACCTTTCCAAGTTGTTGGGGTTCATCTCATACTTCTGAAGGTTTGAGGGTGCTGCCTGTTCCATACTCCCCCTACTCCTAGCCTTTTAGGGGTACAAACAATAGTAATTGGGGCCTAGTGTGGTTGTGTACGTGTGATATACATACACTTTTTTGGGATCATATTTTCTATTCCGCTATTTAATCAAAAACCTTTGGGGATCAGTTAAATTGGGGGATAGTCTGTGTTGGTACGTGTGAGAGAGATCCACCTTTCCAAGTTGTTGGGGTTCATCTCATACTTCTGAAGGTTTGAGGGTGCTGCCTGTTCCATACTCCCCCTACTCCTAGCCTTTTAGGGGTACAAACAATAGTAATTGGGGCCTAGTGTGGTTGTGTACGTGTGATATACATACACTTTTTTGGGATCATATTTTCTATTCCGCTATTTAATCAAAAACCTTTGGGGATCAGTTAAATTGGGGGATAGTCTGTGTTGGTACGTGTGAGAGAGATCCACCTTTCCAAGTTGTTGGGGTTCATCTCATACTTCTGAAGGTTTGAGGGTGCTGCCTGTTCCATACTCCCCCTACTCCTAGCCTTTTAGGGGTACAAACAATAGTAATTGGGGCCTAGTGTGGTTGTGTACGTGTGATATACATACACTTTTTTGGGATCATATTTTCTATTCCGCTATTTAATCAAAAACCTTTGGGGATCAGTTAAATTGGGGGATAGTCTGTGTTGGTACGTGTGAGAGAGATCCACCTTTCCAAGTTGTTGGGGTTCATCTCATACTTCTGAAGGTTTGAGGGTGCTGCCTGTTCCATACTTCCCCTACTCCTAGCCTTTTAGGGGTACAAACAATAGTAATTGGGGCCTAGTGTGGTTGTGTACGTGTGATATACATACACTTTTTTGGGATCATATTTTCTATTCCGCTATTTAATCAAAAACCTTTGGGGATCAGTTAAATTGGGGGATAGTCTGTGTTGGTACGTGTGAGAGAGATCCACCTTTCCAAGTTGTTGGGGTTCATCTCATACTTCTGAAGGTTTGAGGGTGCTGCCTGTTCCATACTCCCCCTACTCCTAGCCTTTTAGGGGTACAAACAATAGTAATTGGGGCCTAGTGTGGTTGTGTACGTGTGATATACATACACTTTTTTGGGATCATATTTTCTATTCCGCTATTTAATCAAAAACCTTTGGGGATCAGTTAAATTGGGGGATAGTCTGTGTTGGTACGTGTGAGAGAGATCCACCTTTCCAAGTTGTTGGGGTTCATCTCATACTTCTGAAGGTTTGAGGGTGCTGCCTGTTCCATACTCCCCCCTACTCCTAGCCTTTTAGGGGTACAAACAATAGTAATTGGGGCCTAGTGTGGTTGTGTACGTGTGATATACATACACTTTTTTGGGATCATATTTTCTATTCCGCTATTTAATCAAAAACCTTTGGGGATCAGTTAAATTGGGGGATAGTCTGTGTTGGTACGTGTGAGAGAGATCCACCTTTCCAAGTTGTTGGGGTTCATCTCATACTTCTGAAGGTTTGAGGGTGCTGCCTGTTCCATACTTCCCCTACTCCTAGCCTTTTAGGGGTACAAACAATAGTAATTGGGGCCTAGTGTGGTTGTGTACGTGTGATATACATACACTTTTTTGGGATCATATTTTCTATTCCGCTATTTAATCAAAAACCTTTGGGGATCAGTTAAATTGGGGGATAGTCTGTGTTGGTACGTGTGAGAGAGATCCACCTTTCCAAGTTGTTGGGGTTCATCTCATACTTCTGAAGGTTTGAGGGTGCTGCCTGTTCCATACTCCCCCTACTCCTAG
>NC_138772.1:331842798-331854358 GCF_965119305.1 Pelophylax lessonae
AACAGGCAACAGAACATGCTGAGCGTTTCCAACTTAGATCGATGAAACTACATATTAGCACCTAACCTTACAGACCTGAGATTCGAAGGTCAAAATAGCCATCAGCATCACTACAGGGCATAGAAATCATTTCACAAACTGTGAACAAAAACAACACAACTGGTTTTGCAGTTTGATTATTGTTTATAGATACAGCAAGCCAAGAATTAAAGTGTAGCCTTGAGGCAACATAATTATTTACAGCTGAAGACTCATATCATTATCAGCATGCTCCTAATTGCTTGAAGTTATATCAATGTTAGTTGATTTAACACATTTTTGATATTGTGCATGGCGATTGTCTACTGTGCATAAGTGTTAATTTAACTATTTATTCTGGTTCTAGTTATTTCCCACTAGCGATTTGAACTTGAAGCCTTATATTGTTTCATTTATTAATACAAACATTATATATATGTTCATATGGATTTTTTTTATTATTTAAATAATATTGTATTCATTTCAAACATCATAAAAATAATTCTGTTCATTAGTGAAGTAAGTAGAGGAGATGTAAGAAAGGATCAATCATTGCTCCCAGTGCTAAGGGAAGTAATATTGCCATATTATGTAATGTTTAAGACAATGTTAGATGTATATTATTATTATTCATTTTTTTAGGGAAAAAAATGGATTTTTGACTTACTGTAAAATCCGTTTCTTTGATGTTCATTGATGGAAACAGCTCCTGATCTTCTTAACCATTAGGTCATACTGCCCCCTACAGGAGAAGGAAACTAGGCAGAAAAAAAGGCTGGCTAAGCCTATGGGCAGTCCCAGGGGATATACTCCCTCTCTCTGCTATAGGTACTCAGTTTTGTTACAAGAAGTGTCAGAAGAATTACAACTCCACAGAGGGGTGGGTGCTGTGTCCGTCAATGAACATCAGAGAAATGGATTTTACGGTAAGTCAAAAATCCCATTTTCTCTTTTGTTCATTGACGGACACAGCTCTTGATCTTCCTTTACCATTGAGACATCCCAAAACAGTGTTAAACATGAGGGGTGGGAACAGCGAAAAATAAATTCCCAAGGCTAACTATAGCCAACCAGGTAAACAGGAGCTCAACCAAAACAACTAAAGCTTGAAGATGCCAACACTTCCACTTTATAGAATTTTGTGAAAGTGTTCACCGACGACCAGGTGGCCGCCTTGCAAACCTGCGTCACTGACTTCTGATGAAAGAAAGCCCAGGAGGCACTGAGTGCCCGAGTAGAGTGCACCTTGACAGGGAAAGGTGGAACCTGACCCTTGATGGAATAGGCCTGAATTACCGTCTGTCTGATCCATCTGGAAATAGTCACAGAGGAAGCGGACAACCCTTTCCTAGGCCCATACGTAAGCACAAAGTGAGTCTGATTTCCTAAAAGACTCCGTAGCTGCCAGGTACACCCTAATCACCCGGACCACATCCAAGGCATGCAAAGCATTATCCTATGGATGTTTTGGCCTGGGACACAGGGAAGGCAACACAATGTCTTCATTCAAATAAAAATCAGAGACAACCTGAGGAAGGAATGACGGACAGGGGCAAAGAACCACCTTATCACTGTGAACCACCAAATAAGGTGAACGACAGAGTAATGCCACCAATTCCGACACCCTGCATGCAGATGTGAAAGCCACCAAAAAGGCCACCTTCTGGGGCAGCGCAAGCAGGAGAATCTCCTAAAGATTCTCAAAAAGTGGCTTCTGGAGGACAGAGCACCAAATTGAGGTCCCAAGGCAACATCAGAGACCGCACTGGAGGTGTCAAGTGCCTAACTCCCTGAAGAAAAGTATCCACCAAGGATTATATGGCCAAGGGCCATTAAAATAAAACCGCTAAGGCCGACACCTGACTTTTGATAGTACTCATGGCCAGTTTCTGCTCAACCCCCTGTTGAAGGAAGGTCAAAATCTGAGCCACCGAATAAAGAGCAAGGATGAAC
This sequence comes from Pelophylax lessonae, assembly GCF_965119305.1. Taxonomy (NCBI): domain Eukaryota; kingdom Metazoa; phylum Chordata; class Amphibia; order Anura; family Ranidae; genus Pelophylax; species Pelophylax lessonae. The sequence goes on from NC_138772.1 coordinate 331,844,770, forward strand.
CCCAAGAGACTCACACCATGCAATGTACGTATAATCCAATGGTAGATCTTCATAGAAGTAGATTTCCTAGCTTTTAACAGTGTTGGAAATCACGATTTAGACAAACCTATATCCATCAGCACCTGGCGTTCAACAGTCAAGCTGTCAAAGCCAGTGACTGTAAAGCAGGATGGGAGATTGGTCCTTGGAACAGAATATCCTCCCTGAGAGGAAGCTTCCAAGGAACATCGGCAACCAGCCCCACCAGATTGGTGTACCAAGCCCGGTGAGGCCAGTCCGGGGCCACTAAGATGACTGGAATGTCTTCTGCCTCGATCCTGTGTAGAAGTCTTGGCAGAAGCTTGAGAGGAGGGAAGGCGTAAATCAGACGATACTGACCCCATGGGGCCACCAGCGCATCTGTGAAATCCTCCAGAGGATCCCTTGACTGAGCCAAAACTTCTCTACCTTTCTGTTGAGCTGGGATGCCAACAGATCCACCTAGGGGATGCCCCACCAGAGACACAACTGATGAGACACCTCCGGATGAAGGGACCACTCCCCTTGGTCCAATATCTGCTGATTGAGGTATTCCGCAAGCCAGTTTAAAACCCCCGGGAATCTGTATGGCGGAGAGGGATGGAACGAACCAATCGGCCCACCTTAGAATGCCAGCTACCTCCAGAGCCACCAGGACACTTTTTGTGCCCCCTGGTAATTGACATAAGCCACGGCCGTGGCATTGTCTGATTAAATCCCTGAAGACGATCCCTCCAATGTTCCAGGCACAATCTGATCGCTCAGAGTACCAAAACATTGATCAGTAGTCTAGACTCTTCCAGTGTCCAGACCCCCTTAGCAGAAATTTTACAGAGGACGCCTCCCCAGCTGGACAGGCTGGCATCCGTGGTGACCACTGTCCAATACAAAGGGAGGAAGAATTTGCCCAGGCAAAGCGCCTAAGAACGAAGCCTCCAATTCAGGGACTCTTTCATTCTCTGGCTCAGATGGATCTGATTGTCCAGAGACTGTGTATTCTTGTCCCATTTGGCCAGAATCTCCCTTGCAGGGACCTCATATGGAACTGCGTAAACAGAATTGCCTCAAAGGTAGACACCATCAGGTCCAGCACCTGCATGCAAGTCCAGAAGGATTACCATCTGCTGGACAGCAGGAGAAAAATTACAGCCTGCAATTTCTGGAGTTTATCCAGAGGAAGGAGCACTCTGGCCAGAGTCAGACCCAGATAGTCAGCCTTTGTGGATGGAACTAGAGCAGACTTCTGAAAATTCAGAATTCAGCCAAACACCCTCAAGCTTGTATGGTGATTTCCAGGTTTTCCACCAGAGCAGTAGGAGACTACGCTCACAGAAGGAGGTCATCCAAGTAGCCCAGCACCGCGATCCCCCCATTTTCATGAAGACCCCGAGGAGCAGAAGCGAGACCAAAGGGTAATGCCACAAACTGATAGTGCTCCTCTCCCACGGCAAAGCAGAGGAAGTGCTGGAGACTGACACATATTGGAATGTGAAGGTAAGTGTCCTTGATGTCGATGGAGGCAAGAAAAATCCCTCTGATGCAGGGAAGCCACCACCGTGCGAACAGACTCCATTCTGAACTTCTGCACCCACACAAAGCAGTTCAGCGTCTTGAGGTCCAGAATTGGATGCACCTTGCCTTCCTTCCTGGGGACTGTAAACAGGTTTGAGTAAAACCCCTGAAAACATTCCGAAGTTGGAACCGGGACCATCACCCTTTAAAGTAAAAGGTCTTGCCCCAAAAAGAGCCTGTAAGCAGATGGGGGACAGTCACACGTTGGATAGAAGAACCTAACCGGAGGGTAAGAATGAAACTTGATCTTGTAGCCGGACCAAATGATCTTGTGGACCCACCTGACTTGTACCAGGGGAGTCCCTAGGTCCGGGAACCAGCTAAGACGTCCCCCCATTTTTCAGATACGGGTGAGGGCACACCTTCCTGCTGAAGGGGCCTTGTCCACGGGTCTGGAGAAGCCCACTCTTGACTTGCCAGACCAAGTTCACTCGGATCCTCCAGAGGTGCCCCAAAGGGCTCCGATCCCTTGTCAGTCAACCCTGAGGGATGAAAAAGCTTCTTATGAGCCAAAAAGCCCTTAGTAGCCTGCGGAAGAAAGGTACTTTTCCCCCCTGTGAGACCTTTAAGGATGTAAGCCAGGGTAACACCAAAAAAGGTGATCTCCTTGAAAGGGAAGATCAGTCAAGGCATTTTTAGAAGTCTAGTCCGCAGACCAGCATTTGAGCCAAAAGACACGCTGAAGGACCACCACTGGAACAGAGAGACGAGCCACCAGGGGAGCCGCATCCAAAGAGACATCACAGATAACCTGCAGCCCCTGGACCAGCTGGTCTGCCAGCTGAGCAAGGGCAAGGGGAAGTTACTCCCCCTCCAGATCATGGCGCAAAAGCCTAGCCCATTAGGTCAGAGTCTGCGACACCAGGGCAATGGTGAGTATCGGCCTCAGTGCCAAACCAGCCAGGGTGTACATATTGCAGGCCACAGCCTCTGCTCTCCTGTCAGCCGGGTCCTTAAAGGCCCGGGACTCTTCAACCGGAATCACGGTTACCCTTGTTTTTTTTTAAAACCGGAAGGTCCACCACCGGGTGACCTGTCCACTTCTTAAGAAGGGACTCCTCATAGGGGTCACCTAGCAAAATCACTTAGGGACCCCAAGGGGACACTTTGGTCGTCCCCACTATTTAGTGGCAATTCTGTCAAGATAAGCGGGGAAAGGGAACACCTTTTCCGCACTGGATGGCTTGTGAATGCCAAAGGGAACCTGCACCTCCACCGCAGCTTCAGCTTCGACCTCCATTTTTAAGATCTCATGCACAGCTACAATCAGTTTGTCCACCAGCACCTTTTCGTATGAAGTTGCAGAAGTGGTAGGATCCTCCTCACTATCTGAGGATTCAGGGCCCGTGGTCACAGACCCAGCAGGGTGACCCAGGTCCGCGATGGCTGAATCAGATTCAGGATCTGATGAGACAGATGAGGCAGGGGAAGGTGGAGGGTGCTTTCTGCCAGCCCATCGCCCAAAAGCCACCTCCACCTGGGACACCAAGGACCCCAGGACCACCGTTAGTGCATTGATGGATGGCCCCGCAGCCTCAGAGAGGGGATCAGGTGGGGAGATGTGCTCCAAGGACTCCATAAGTCACCAGGGGGACCCCACAAAAAAGTGTGAAACACTGCTAAGGGACAATCCCCACTGCTCTGGCAGCCCACCCGGTTGCCAGCCACAGAGCACTAATCGATCCTAAGTAGAGAGGGAGAGGACCCCATCAGACTCACCACCCCACATAAACCAGACACCTGCAGCTACCAGGAGAATCCTCACTGCATTTATGGTGATCAGGAAATGAAGAGATCCAGGAATCAGCACCAGGGGAAGAGGAAGGGCTCTCACCGCCGAAATCGCCGCCAAGAGGGCTCCACTGTCATGGCTGCCGCAATTTTTAATGGCAAACCACAAAAAAATGTCCGCCAGACTACACAAACATGGCCATTGTGCATTAAACACACAGGCTACAAGAAAATGGCAGCACACCGAGGCTCCCAGGGACCCAGGAGGGATCCCTAGGTCTCAGAAAGTGGCACAGGCAGAAAGAGGGGGCCCTGGCAAGAGCCCCCACCAGGTACACACCCCCCCTCAGCCGATTGCCCATTTGCTGGTTGTGCACCCCCCCGCCCCCATCCTAGTAGTGGACCAGGCCACCCCACAGCCCCAGTATCAGTGAAGGTGGGGGGCAGATGAGGGGCGAGATAGCCCACAGGGACCACCAGGCTGATGAGGGGGGGTGCCTTACGGGAAGGAGGGGAACCCAGGGGTCTGACCATCCTGTGGAGGGGCCTACATCCACCCCAAAACCCTCCAGGGGGAGAGGGGTAACAGTAACTTACAATACCAGGAACCAGACTGAACCTCCTCTCCATCTAAATGGGGAGCTATCTGCCAGGAGGAATACTGTGACTCTGGGCCGAGACCCCCATCATATGCGACCTCATGAGGTGTTTGGCTCGCAGGCCAGCCTCTTTCCGGTGGGGCTATGTCACGGCCGACCTAGCACGGAGCTGAGGTCTGAGCGCACTCACTGGCCAGACTGAGGTGACCACTGGATCTAGATTATCCAGCCTGTTGCCCAGTCCGGCAGTTGATTGTAGATCTCACAGGAGAATAAAAATTATATTTAAAAAGAAAAAACTGACAGGACCAGAGATCCCAGCAAGGAACTAGGTCCTTGCTCCTAACTAGGCATAAAAAAACTCAGTACCTATAGCAGAGAGAGGGAGTATACCCCCTGGGACTGCCCATAGACATAGCTAGATTTTTTTTTTCTGCCTAGTGTCCTACTCCTGTAGGGGGCAGTATAATCCAATGGTTAAGAAGATCAGGAGCTGCGTCCGTCAATGAACAAAAGAGAAATGAACATTTGAGCTCAACCAGCAATTGGTTGACATCTATCGGTACCCCCACCGTCAACTGACACTGAGTCAGCAGTTAAGAAATGAACAGAAAATGCAGCTTGTTGCATTTGTCATCTGTTGTCTAAACAACTGTCAAGCTACTTGAATCAAAGACAGATAATGCCTCTCTCTTCCATCTCTCCTCCAGCCATGGGTGAATTGGGTGCCAGTTCCATAAGTTGTGTTGGTAGGCAATGGAAGGGCAGCAAACCAATTACATCACTAGGCTAAATACAACTTTATTCAGGCCAGAGATTCAGTCCTGCTTCTAGAACAGCCCTGACCCATTTCAAGCCCCGGTTCACATTAGTGCGATCACGGAGAACGCATGTAATTCGAAGCGCACTGCTCCTAAATTACATGCGGTCTCATGTGCGGTGCAAATTTCAGCCATACACTTTGTATGGCTGAATTCGCACCGCATCCACACTAAACACGTACCTGACCCTTTTTTTTATCCGCAGCAGAATCGGATCACATAGTGGTTCACACTAGTGCGATCCAATTCTGTGTGAACTGGCTGATCGCACTGCGATATGCAATCGCAACTGTGGGTGTCATTAACTTTTAATTGACACCCCCTGCGTATCGCATATAGCAGTGTGAACTGCCAGGGGTGCGGATGCGATGCGGGATCACGCTACATATTCTCAGCGTTCCCGCATCGCACAAATGTGAACCGGGCCTTAAAGTTGTAATTTTTTTATTTTTAAATAACAACCATGTTATGCTTATCTGCTTTGTGCAATGGTTTTGGAGCAGCCCTGATCCTTTTCTTTTTTGGGTCACCCTTTAGGCGGAGACCTGGCTTCTCCCCCTGCCGAGTGCCCCCAATAGCAAGCCTCTTTCTATAAGGGCACTCGAGCAGGTTCCCTCCCGAGCAATACTCCTCTCAATGGACGTTGTCTATTCACACATTGAGCTCTTCCCGTACCTGTCCCCCACTCTCTCTTCATTGGCTTACTGGCTGGGATTGACAGCAACAAGAGCATACAATGCATTACGGTAAAAAAAAAAAACCTGATGAGATTAATGAGGTGCAGACATTTATACAAAGCAAGAATAGCTTAGAAAAGATTTACTGTCAGAATATTAGAATGTAGTCAAAACAATCTGAAACCAAAAAAAATGATCAAAAAGATAGAAAGTAGTGTATTGATGTGTCCATTATCATTTATTATCCATGATTATAAACTGGGGTTAGTTAAAATAAAATGAGAATTAGGTTTTAGGTTTAAATCTGACCTGCAAAAGTGAAGAAGAAACATCAGATTTTAGTACTGACACTTGTGATACATCAGGCTTGATATAAAATTCATTCACCCAAATCTTTCTCTTTTCATTGAAAAAGTATGGCTCCCCACCTGAATCATTTAATGTGGCAGGGGTCTCCCACAGACATTCCTGCTCTGATGGCCCAGAGCATTCTGCCTTGTCACTTTCCTTTAGCGGTGAAGGACACAGAGTAATGTTTGTATACACCACTTGTAAATGAAAGCCATTACAGTCATTATTATATGTGCATAGAAAAAAACTATTGTATACTAATCCGTATGTTTCAGCAATATTACATTCGATTCTTAGTGCTCCAGTAACAATAAGTATGCAAATACAAGGTAACTTGATTAAATAGAACTAGAGACTGTACAAAAATGTATTGTAGCCCTGAGTCTTATTTCTGGACCTTGCTTACTTGCTAGAAAACACACATATGAATTTTGGTAAAGACCATCATTTTATGAAATGACATAGAATCAACGGACATCTGACTAAATGCTGTTTTTGAATGGCAGACTTTAGAATGAGTGTCTAGCTCTCTATATTTTTAAAGCATTGCAGTCTTTGGTAAATCAGAAAACTGCCCCTTGGATAGTACTGATCTAGTCTAATTAGCCTCATTAGCCATAGATACCAATATTTCCTCATAATCCCAGGACTCTGCTCTTATTTGGGAGAAAAAAGGGCGGTGTGCTTTGTAGTTACTGGATGTAGCCCTAAAGTGGTTCTAAAGCCTCAAGGTTTACCCCTCCCCCCATCCCCCCTTATTCTTACCAGAGCCTGATTGAATCCAGCAATGTGCACGAGAGCAGCGGCTCTTGCTGCTGTCTCCCTCCTCATTGCGCAGATTGATAACATTGGGAGCCATTGGCTCCAACTTCTATCAATCAACTCCAGTGACAAGAGAGTGGTCGGCGAGGCCGGGCCCCACTGCCTGTGCCAATGGACACAGCAGCGGGGCTTGAAAGCGGGCCCGCACAGGTGCTTCCATAGAAACTGGTTCCCTAAAACAAGAAATGTTCAATTTCATAAAAGTGCAGAATACTAAATAATTATCCAATTTCCAAATGCCAGTTGTGCCACAAGAGCAAGAACATCCAAAAAACATTTAGGGGTTGATTTTCCTAAGACTGGAGAGTGCAAAATCTGTTGCAGCTGGACATGGTAGCCAGTTAGCTTCTAACTTTAGCTTGATCAATTAGGCTTTGACAAAAAAAAAAAAAAAAAACTGGAAGCTAATTGTTTTCTATGCAGAGCTTCACTAGATTTGGCACCCTCCAGTTTTAGTAAATCAACCCCAAAATGTTCAAAATGTATTATACAAAATTCAAAATGAAGTTTGGCCTTTACCCTCTCCACAGTTACAAAAAGGTGTTCAAAGCACTTCATATACATAAGGTGTATCCTTTAAAGAACGCATGAGCAAACACCCACTCTCTCACAGCTCTCAGCCTGACCTGTGTGTTCTGGCGAGGGGGCTGTTCCCCATCAGAGCACAATAGCTCAGTGGGGAAGATTGTTGTACTAAGATCAGATTGTTAGTACAGGTTCTCCTCTAGAGCTCAAAAAAAATGTACTAAATGTAGCACTACTCCCTTGGGAGATGCTGGTTACGGGTTCCCCTGGGTTACCATTAGCAACAACATGACAGTTTGACATTTTTCCCAAGTGTGTTAGCTCAGTCAGGAAACTGTCCAGTAGCTTTGGTTTTTGTGTTTTTATTTGGAACTTGGATAGGGAATGAGTGGGATACTCCAACTTTATACACTATGCACAATAGACTGGGATGACTTGAAAATGCTGAGTAACGCTGAGTGACGCTGAGTAATGCTAGTCACAGCTAGGCCGCTGTATCACTTTGCCCTTAGCTGTGAAGTGTATTTGAATGAGCTTTCTGAGGTACACTGTATCCTGAGGTAAACTGGGCTGTGCTGCAGAACAACTTCAGGGTCCTTCCTGGCACCCCCTTTGTTCCTAATCTTCAGGGTCAACTACACGGCACCCCCTTTACTGATACACTCTGTGTGAGCTAGCTCCTTGATCCCCTGACTTCTCTGGAGTGGTCCCCTCTCCTAGGCAGACCCTTAGGCAGATCTCCTGGTACTCACGATACTGTTTTTCCCAAGATAATTCTGCCAGCAGCTCCATTTGTCAGCGCTCTGAAACCTCTGCAGCTCAGCTCCACACACCTGGTTCACTAGGCCAACCGCCTGAACCACCTTCCTCACAACTACAGGAAGAGAGACAGCTGTCCACCTCCTCCTGGGACTTTGCTCCCACCAAAAGTCACCCTGTCACATGCTCCCTCAAGATTTATTGCGGCAATGCCTGCCCATTGGGGCAGCCATAAACCCTGGTGTGCTACTGGTCAGGTTTCCTCCACTGTCCAACCATCTCCCTTATTGGATACAGTGGGGAGACTCCCTTAGAACCAATAAATCATACCTGGAAAAATGTGACAGACCAAACTAACAGATCAGGCTCTCCTGAGAAGCAGAAAAGAGACACCAAATGCGTTTTCCTAGCACCTATCTAGGAGGGTGCTACGTGTAGATACTATAGTTATCTGGGTAAATGTTATAGTTGTAGTAGTAATAATAATAAATATAGTAGTAATAACTATAATTATATGTTATATTTTGACAGAATTATTGATATTCTTGCACATAATTTCTCTGTAACTAGGACTTTGACTGCATTAGCAATACAAAATTGTTTGAATCAGTAGCATTAGTTCCGAAGGTAATAAATCTACACTGTCAGGACAGTTAAGCAAATGCTTCTTACTACACATAAGGGAATCTGTAACTAGTGACATCCTAAGGTCTGAATTAAGCCCTTTTACACTGGAAATTTTACAATTTAGTTTTTCTAGGCTTTCCTAATGCACCCCCTCCTTCTCCAGGCTCCTTCCTCTGACAGCACAAACATTGTCGTGTCTTAGTACTTTTATTAAAGAAAGGAAGCCTGCCAGATCAGAAAGTTCACTTTTATTGTGCATGTTGCGCTACCCCCAGAGGAACCGCTGATTTATTCTGTGATTTCTCTGCACACCTGAAGATGACACACCCCTCACACAGAACATTTACTAACAAATCTTGAGGTATTTCAAATAATTTTTTCAAAGAATTTTTAAAGACAAGCATAACCTAAATGGAGAAATGATTTCATAGTTACATGGTTAGTCAGGTTGAAAAAGACACAAGTCCCTCTAGCTCAACCAATCAAAGCCCGGATGAAAGCTAATGCAAGCCAGCTCGGAAGTGAGAAAGAGAATAGGGAAATGGTGGCAGGCGGTGGCTGTGCCAGATCCGGAGGGAAGCTGGCTCTGACTGCAGCGGACTGTGTGAGGAGAGGTGCATGCTGGGCAGCCTGGGGACAGGAGGATAGGAGCCGGGTGACAAGGCCAGACCAAACCATGGTGAGGACCTGGTGGAGCATCCAGAAGGGCCGGATGGGAAGTTTATCTCCTCCCAGACCCATTCAGGCCAGGGCCCACATCTAGAGCTCAGCTGGGGAAGAAGGACAGTGGTGATTCTTTCTAGGGTGATTCCAGTTTGAGTGACAGCTACACATCTCCTCCAGCCAAACGTTCTTGCAATCATGCTGAGCCTGTCCTCAAGGAGAGCCCAAAAATCCATGCTAGCAAGCAGGTTATTGTCTCAGACTGGTGCTACTTCACAGAACAGCCACAGTAGTTTAGCTTTTAAAAGTCACCCCCGCCACGTTGAGAAAGATGAAAATGGGGACCGCCCTTGCATCAACGAGCAGTCAGGAGGAACCGCAGGTCAAAAAGTAACAGATTTTACATTTTAAACCAGATCAGCTT